>NC_083280.1:50319889-50406826 GCF_963506605.1 Zootoca vivipara
AGTAATAGTAGGTCCACAGCAGGGTGGCTAACCTGTGTACACCCACACACCCACACACCCAAAAACTTGCCATTTAAAATATATAATTTTATTGCTCACACCTGTGGGTTTGCTTCTATGATGCCAAAATGTTTTGGGTGTCTCCCCAAAGACTTTCCATACACTTGTACAACAACAGATTTAAAATAGTGTAGACTACCTGTTGGGAAAAACTTTTGAAGGGCAGGCTTGAAAACGGAAGTTCTCACCACACCCCTCCACTTTCATACTTCGGCTGCTTTGACATTTGGCCCCCAGAGGGTTGACCATCTGTCATTCCTATTCTTGGCCGAAGAAAGGTTAGCTACCGCTGCTCTACAGGTAGTCTTTGGTTGGTAATAGCATGCTGTGACCAAGAACTTGCAATCACTAAAAAGTTGGAATGTGTGTCTTAAATGCACAGCCTGGGAACAGTTTGCTTGTGCCCATTTAACTGCTTTGATCTGCAGAACTAGGCCTATTAAAAGTGCCACATTATACACGTTCCGCAGTTGTAACAAAGTATTTTTAGTGTGTTTGGAACTCTGTCGATTGACATCAGGAAAGATACTGTCATTTACTTGGTCATTTAAGAAATGTAAAATCAAGGCCCACCTCTCAATAAATTTGTTTTCTTGATTCTAACAATGCTTATTAGTATGAATCCAAAAGAGAACTAATTTAAAGCAATATTCCAATGGTATTTAACTCCACACAGAATTAGACAAATATTTTGCCAAAACATGCATGGCTAGAAATGCAACGGAATTAAGGCGAATTTAAGATATATCTTTTGGAGCTGTAAAAACAAACAAACGTTTCTTGACAGAAGTATTGAATAATACAATAATAAGTACAGGCTACAATCTCCTGAGGAAACTTAAAATAACTCTTCTTTTGAGTTATTCTTCATCCTGCAGTCATTAATACTGATTACTGCTGCTAACAACAACAAAACAGTGTATTGCACAAAAATGGAAAAACAAAGATCCCCCCAGCGTAACTATTTGGTGAAGGAAAACTTGGCAAAATATCTTAATGATAAAGCTTACATATGAGAGAAACACAATACTTAATAATCAATTAAGCATCAATGAAAATTTGAAATGCTTTTGTGTTCTGTCTATGAACATTTAATTACATTTCCACAGAAAAAAGAAGAATGGACAGGAAATTGAGCCAGAGACCTCTTTCCCTAGCCGAAACCGAATTGTTGCTTCAGAATTCCTATATCGTATGGACTACAAGAAAATTGGAAAATGTGTTATTATAAACAACAAGAACTTCAAAGAAAGTACACGTATGTTTTTCACATCTATCATCTTAATATAACTCTGGGTGGTACTTCTGTTAGATAGCTGTACACGCAAGCAGTGCTTTTCAAGACAATATGCTAATATCTAGGGACACTCATCTCCCATCTCAATCAACCACATTTGATGGGAACAAGGGAGAGTGACTTTTCTATTGCTAGTTTAAAATTTAAGACCCTGCTTTTCATGTTCCTTTTTGGTTTTCAGCCATAAATTTAAAAGCTTTATGTTAGAAAGGCTTTTGTGCTTTAAATGTCTGACATAACCACCTTGTCTATACAGTGGTACCTCAGTTTAAGTATACAATTGGTTCCGGAAGTCTGTACTTAACCTGAAGCATACTTAACTTGAAGCAAACTTTCCCATTGAAAGTAATGGAAAGTGGATTAATCCGTTCCAAACGGTCCGTGGAGTACTTAACCTGAAGCAAACTTTCCCATTGAAAGTAATGGAAAGGGGGAACTTCCTGGTTAAGCGCGATCGCCGGCGGACGCAGGAGAGTTTTCTCCTGTCCCTTGGGAGGGTTCTGGGGGGGTTGCAGAGCGCGTAGCCCCCAAAAACTTTAGGAAGAGCGTCCTGAAGCCGTGGAAACTTGGCAGCGGTCCATTTGGATCTCCTCCCCCCGAAGAGCCCTAATAAGGGTGCAAGAGTGGGAGAAGTGGAGGCAAGGACACCAGCAAGTACATCGCTTCCCCCCAAGAGGAAAGCTCCAAGAGCTGGCGGCGGACTCAGCGCTTAATTTCTTCTAAAATAGTCATCAAAATTTTGGAAAACTTGGCTACAGTGAGTACAACTTTTAATTTGGATTTAATTTGGCCAGGGGAGAGCTTCAAAGAAACGGAAGTCGGGCTCTCCCGATGCTGCGGCAAAACTGAAAGCAACTGGCAAACTCCGCAGCGGACTGTAAATTGATACTTTGTAGCCCCTGTTTCTCTAACTTTGAATGCAGGGCTTGAGGAAGAATCCCTGCTGATTTTAAAGGTTAAAAAACTGCTGAAATCGCTTCTGAAAGCCCGGAGCAGAGCTCCGTTCACCCCAGCCGCTCACTGTGACGTCACAATGAGCCTTTGTCTATGAACTTCTGTTCACCCTTTGACAGGCTTTGATCTGCCTGCTACCTTCCTGACAGAGGAAAAAAGACTGTTTAAAAAGGAATTTGCAACTTTCTTACCCTCTTCTGCTAAAAAAGCATAAGTTACCTTGTATACCTTGTTAATAGACTGTTTCAATTTGCTTGCTTAAGGCAGTTTACTGTGACTTATTGTGACTGTGCCTACAGCTGCTTCTTGCTGGGAAAAGCACTGATAAAGTTTGACCTTGAGCTAGCTACAGCGACTGTGCCTGCAGCTGCTTCCTGCTGGGAAAAGCACTGATAAAGACCGATCTTGAGCTAATCAGCTACTGTTGAAGGACAGCTTACTTTTTTACCGGCTAAAGGACATCTGGCCCAGGGACTAAAGGACTGTTGATTATAAAATTAAATATACACATCATTATGTCTGGGCCAGAGGCCTCAACTGGAAAGACCAATAAAAAATCTTCTCTTTCAGCCTCATTTGAAGAACAGGTTTTATCAGCTTTAGCAACACTACCATCGCTGAAAGAAGGATTAGAACGCAACGCCCAAGAACTCAAAAAATCTGCTGACGAGCAATGGCGCACCACAGAAGAACTGAAGCAACTGAGAACCGAGCTGGGAGCCATCTCTAAAGACATCTCTCAAGTTAAAGTTCGAGTGGCTGGCGTAGAGGAAAGAGTGACTCAATTGGAAGAAGGGAAAGTCCACGAATTGGAAAAGCAAGCATACCAGACGCAGGTAGCGCAGAGGGAGGGGAATCTCAGGATAAGGGCGTTTCCATTAATAGAGAAGGATAATCTGAAAGCCACGATAATTGAAGAATTTACCAAAACTTGGGATCTGACCAAAGAAGAACTTGAATCACAAATCATCAAAGCATTTAGGTTTGGAACAAGATCAAAGAAAGATAAAAACTTTGTTAATGATTGTATGATTTCATTCCAAACCAAAGAACAGAGGGACAGAATACTTGGATTACACTACCAAAAAACCTTGAAAGTTCAAGAATCACAGATCATCCTCTTTAAAGATCTACCGAAGTTCTTCCTTGACCTGAGGGCCCACTACACTGATTTGACAACTAACCTAAGGAGAAAAGGAATTTTTTTCAAGTGGGACTTTCCGGAAGGATTAAATTTTCAATACCGACAAAAGAAGATTAAGATTAGGTCTATTGACCAAAAAAGAGAATTCCTACAGAAATTCGAAAGAGAACTACAAGGACCTGGACTACCACCTCCAGGGCCACTTCCAGAACCAATAGAGTTGGACTCTGACTCGGATTTGGGAGAGGGCGCAACGGCACCAAGATAAATTCAAAAATGTCGCTGAAGATCCTGTCTCGGAACTCGAATGGACTGAAGTCAAGGTGAAAAAGGAACCAGGTTTACCACATCCTAGCAAAACAAAGATTGGATGTAATATGTTTACAAGAGACACATGTCACAAGATCACATCGAAGAATTCTACAAAATAAAAAATTGGGCGAAGAATTTATTTCATCGGATAAAGTTAAGAAACGAAGAGTGGTAATTAATGCAAAAGAAAAATTAAATCCCAAATTGATATTCAAGGATGAAGAGGGAAGATATGTGGCAATACAAATAACATCTCAAGGCGAAAATTTTTTGATTCTGGGAATTTATGCACCAAATGAAGGAAAATCAGACTTTTTCAAAAAAGTACATGAAAAACTCTTGGACTATTTGGATTACAAATTATGTTTGTTGGGAGACTTGAATGGAGTGGTCTCTACATTAATGGACAGATCACAAAGACAGAAAATTACCAATGAAGGAAGACTACCAAAGTCTTTCTTTGAATTAATTGACAATTTTGATTTGATCGATACCTGGAGGTTAAAAAACCCATTGGAAAAAGACCAAACTTTCTTCTCAAATGCAAATCAATCTTGGAGTCGTCTCGACTATATTTGGATTACAAGAGAGTTATCTCTGAGGATTATTGATGTGGAAATTTGTCCAAGGACTTGCTCTGATCATAACGCAGTACTATTGGACTTAAAAACATCTCAAGAGGGTACATTCAGATGGAGAATGAATGATGCTTTATTAAGAAATGAGAAAATTGTGGAGAAGGCTCAAAAAACTTTGAAGGATTATTTTGAGATAAATCTGAAAACCACGTTGGGAAAAAAGACCATTTGGGACGCCTGTAAAGCTGTGATGAGAGGATTCTTGATTCAAAAAAATGCAATCAGGAAAAAAGAACAGAATTTGAGAAAGGAAGTTATTTTAAAACAAATGAAAGAAAAAGAAAAGAAATTAAGAAGCAACCCCAAGAATTGAAAGATTGAAAAAGGCTTCAAGATTGAAAAAGGTCCTCAACGACTTTATACACCACGATCAGGCCGGGTTTTTACCGGGAAGGCACATGAAGGACAATATTAGAAATGTGGTGGACATTTTGGAAATGCTAGAACAGAAGATAAACAAAAAAGCTATATTAATGTTCATCGACGCAGAGAAGGCCTTTGACAATATTTCTTGGTTATTTATGAAAAAGAATTTAGAGAAAATGGAGATGGGCAAAACATTCTTAAATGGAGTTAATGCGATCTATTCCTAGCAAAAAGCCAAGATTATTATAAACAACGTGGTATCAGAAGAAATTAGAATTGAAAAAGGAACAAGACAGGGGTGTCCCCTCTCCCCATTGTTGTTCATCTCAGTACTGGAGGTTTTACTCGAAAGAATTAGGAATGAAGACGAAATAAAAGGAGTGACGGTAGGGCAGAAACAATATAAACTTAAAGCCTTTGCAGATGACTTTGTCTTGACTCTACAAGACCCAGAGTCCAGTGCCCTTAAAGCACTGGACGTAATTCATGATTTTGGAAGTGTGGCAGGGTTTAAACTGAATAAGTCTAAAACTAAAGTGCTAGATAAAAACTTAGATAATAAGGAAAGGGAAACATTACAAGAACTTACTGGTTTGTCATTTGTTAAGAAAGTGAAATACCTTGGTGTAAATATGACAGCAAAAAAATTGAATTTGTTTAAGGATAATCATGTTAAACTGTGGAACGAAGTTAAGAGTGATTTAGAAACCTGGACAAACTTAAAATTGTCTTTGTTGGGCCGTATTGCAACTGTTAAGATGAATGTATTGCCAGAAATGTTGTTTTTGTTTCAGTCTATACCTATAATAATAGCTGCCAAGTTATCCCTTTTTTTAAGGGATTTTCCCTTATGCTGAATAGGCTTCCTCGCGAGAAAAGGGAAAACTTGGCAGCTATGCCTATAATTGAAAAGATTGAATGTTTTAAGGAATGGCAAAAGGCGATTTCGACATTTATATGGCAAGGGGAAAAGCCGAGAATTAAATACAAGTTACTTACTGATGATAAACAAAGAGGAGGCTTCTCCCTGCCTGATTTAAAGATTTATTATGAAGCAGCCGCCTTTTTCTGGATGAAAGATTTGTTCACATTGGAAAACTGATGTTTTAGATTTAGAAGGTTATGACAATATGTATGGATGGCATGCATACTTATGGTACGATAAAGGCCCACAAAGGCTTCAAAAGACATATAGTTAGAAAATCATTGTATAGTGTTTGGACCAGGTATAAAGATCTTTTAGAAAGAAAAACACCTAAATGGATTTCGCCCTTGGAGGCCAAGGCACGTAAAAGGTTAAATATGGACACCAGTTGGCCAAATTTGTTGATTGAAGAAGGAGACCAATATAAGCTAAAAACATATGAGGAGCTAAAACAAAAATTAGATGATTGGCTCCAATATCATCAGATTAATGAATTGTTTAAAATGGATAGAAAACTTGGTTTTCAACCAGAGAAGTCAAAGTTGGAGACAGAATTGTTAGAACCTAAGACGAAAACACTTGTATAAATGTATAAATTACTGCTGGAATGGTATACGAAAGATGAACAAACAAAAAATGTTATGATTTTGTGGGCAAAGGATGTTGGTCATGATATTATGATAGAGGAATGGGAAAAAGTATGGCAAGAGAACATCAAGTTTACTGCGTGTAGTTTATTAAGAGAAAATATAATGAAAATGATGTATAGATGGTATCATACACCAGTAAAGTTAGCTAAGATTTATCATATGCATGATAATAAATGTTGGAAATGTAAGAAGGAGGAAGGTTCCTTTTACCACATGTGGTGGACGTGTCCACTAGTGAGTGACTTCTGGGAAAAGATTTATAATGAAATGAAGAAGGTGTTGAAAAACACATTTGTTAAAAAACCAGAAGCATTCCTAGTGGGCATAGTAGGCAAAGAGATTTCAAAGAGAAATGTCAGTTTTTTTATGTATGCCACAGCAGCGGCAAGAATTTTATTAGCAAAGAACTGGAAATCACATGTAATACCAAACAATTGATGATTGGCAGATGAAGATGATGGAGTTTATGGAACTGGCTGAGATGACCGGAAGAGTCCGCAACCGGGGTGAAGAAGCGACAGAAGAAGACTGGAAAGAATTTAAGTTGTATTTTAAAAAATATGCAAAAGTTATATTTTAAGATTAGAAGCAGGCTGGAATTAAACTGTGGAGACGATGAGCATGTTAAGGATAAGATGTAAAATAAGATAAAAATTGAGGAGATTAAATTGATATAGAATTTGCTAAAATGATATAGGCCAATGAACCACAGTGGATGGGAGCCCAAGGGGGTCCCTTTATAAAATGTGAGAGGATTTTAGATATAAATAATTTTTGGTTATGTGTTTACGTGTTTATTTTCTTTTATTGTCTTTATTGCAATGTGTGTTTTTAATTGTCTGTGTTTTTTTATGTAAAATATAATAAAAAATATATTATTTTTAAAAAAGGAATGGTAAGTGGATTAATCCGTTCCAGATGGGTCCGCGGAGTACTTAAACTGAAAGTACTCAAACCGAAGCGTACTTAAACCGAGGTATGACTGTAGTGTTCTCTTGGAGGGGCTTTTTTCAGAGTTTTAAAAGGATATGCTGTTGATAATATATATTTTTATTACTATTTCTTAGCATGCTTCTCTGTTTAGTGTTTACTTTGTGGGAGGGGGTGTATTTTGCTCTGAGCAGCTTTGAACTCTTGTAAAGGAAGGGTGGCCATAGCCAGAAAATGACAGCCCACAAAAAGCGTGCCATAAAATATTGTTAGTCTTTACGGTGCCACAAAACATTGCTGCAGCAGTCTTGACAGGGCCACTTCTCTGGCCGTTGCTTGGGTCTTTGTTAATATAACAAGCTGTTTCTGAATACTGTGCAAAGGTTTTAAGTTTTAAAATCATTTTCTCTCCCATTGGGCGTTTGGGTCTTCACGCAACCTATAATAATAAGTATGCCTCCTCTGCACAGTCAGCAGCAATCTTCTTTGTTTCTTATCAGAAATGGGTATACGAAATGGCACTGACAAAGATGCTGGTGACCTGCTAAAATGTTTTCGAAGCATTGGATTTGATGTTTCCATCCATAATGATCTCACCTGTGAAGCTATGGAGAATAAACTCAAGGAAGGTAACAATGACCACCAATTGCATTATGTTCCCTTGTTTAGATAGTTTGCTGGTTTACTTAAGAAGACCAAGAGAGCCAGTGTGGTGTAGTGATTAAGAGAAGTGGACTCGTAATCTGGTGAACCATGTTCGTGTCTCCGCTCCTCCACATGCAGCTGCTGGGTGACCTAGGGCTAGTCACACTTCTTTGAAGTCTCTCAGCCCCACCCACCTCACAGGGTGTTTGTTGTGGGGGAGGAAGGGAAAGGAGAATGTTAGCCGCTTTGAGACTCCTTCAGGTAGTGATAAAGCGGGATATCAAATCCAAACTACTACTACTACTCTTCTTCTTCTTCTTCTTCTTCTTCTTCTTCTTCTTCTTCTGTGTTCTTCCTCTGGTCATTTGAGAAGCTGAATTCTTAATACATAATTTAAGTAGTACTAAATGAACTGGGTTGTTAGTGCAGCACTAAGGAGATTTGTTTCTGTTTGCTCAATGGAACCATCTCCCCTCATTCACTGTTCTGGGAGTTCTCCTGACCATCCAGAGAAGATTTGGGGAGTGGAGTTTCATTGCACTAGCAGGCATCATTGCACTGGCTTCCTCTAACACAACAATTTTGTTGAATACAGTGGTACCTTGGTTGTTGAACTTAATCCGTTCAACTCCCGAAACAGTTCAAAAACCAAGACACAGCTTCCGATTGGCTGCAGGAGCTTCCTGCGCTCAATCAGAAGCCACGGAAGCTGTGTCGGACGTTCAGCTTCCAAAGAATGTTTGCAAATCGGAACACTCATTTTCGGGTTTGTGGCTTTTGGGAGCCGATTTGTTCGGGAGCCAAGTCATTCGACAACCAAGGTACCACTGTACAAGGGCTTCTTGGTGAGCAGTTGAGGCTTAGTCAGGCTGAAAACAGTAGGACTAATTTAAGTTTTGTTGATTTCAAAGGGTCTCTTTTAAGCATGACAAAGTCTAGGTCCAACCCAGTGGGAGTTATTTCTGAGTAAACATGAATAGGATTGATGTTAGCCGCCCTTTTAATTGTGCAGAAAAAAGACTTGCCACGTATAGTTTTTATTAAGTAGAATTACCATTGTGTAAGAGGAAATATGTTTGATTTGCAGTTGCCCTTGAAAGCCACAGTGATGCTGCTTGTTTCGCCTGCATATTATTAAGCCATGGAGACGAGGGGTTTATCTATGGCACAGATGGAGCTATGGCAATAAAGGACTTGACAAGTCTTTTCAGAGGAGACAAGTGCCCAAGCCTCATTGGAAAACCTAAATTGTTTTTCATTCAGGTAAGGAGGTATTTGATTCAAGCTAGCATGTGCTGGTTAGAAGCTGTTTTCCAAAGTTTAGCAGCAGGAAGCTAGAATCTGAAACAGTGGTCCAAAATGGTTGCAGAGTAATGCCTAAGGCGAGGCAGATATGAGAGATATTTGGTCAGCTTTTCTTGAGAATGATACTCAATACTTGTATTTTTTTCTATTTTCTCAATTTGTGTCTCAATCACTGCAACCCACTTTCATTTCCATTTATTGTCCTCTCCCTTTTTTTGTAGATGTTACGTTATTTGCCCTAGAGTGATTCATTTGTGTTGGGATGCGGGTGGCACTGTGGGTTAAACCACTGAGCCTAGGGCTTGCTGATCAGAAGGTCAACGGTTCGAATCCCTGTGACGGGGTGAGCTCCCGTTACTTGGTCCCTGCTCCTGCCAACCTAGCAGTTCGAAAGCACAACGTGCAAGTAGATAAATAGGTACCGCTCCAAGCGGGAAGGTAAACGGTGTTTCCGTGCGCTGCTCTGGTTCGCCAGAAGCGACTTGGTCATGCTGGCCACATGACCCAAAAGCTGTACGCTGGCTCCCTCGGCCAGTAAAGCGAGATGAGCGCCACAGCCCCAGAGTCGTCTGCAACTGGACCTAACAGTCAGGGGTCCCTTTACCTTTACCTTTTAATTTATTCGTTATTAATTAAAAACTGATTTTTAAAAATTCTCATGTATTGAGTATTTTGGATAACTGCACACACAAACACAAAATGTCAGTTTAAAGCCAATATTAGGCACTTTATGAATAATGAATAGGATGCTCACCAGCAATGGCATGGCCTATCTCTGTACTCATACAAATGAACTGCAGCTAATATATTTAAGTTGTAGCCCTAGGATGAATATGTTTTTCATAGGGTTGATGCTGCTGGTCCTAGTATATGTCATTAATGTACCATATTTCATTTACAAGGTTCAAGTATATGTTGAGTTATAATGTGAATCTGTTTCAGTTGCAAAATTATCATAAAATTCCATAACTCCTGTAAATTGTATGTGATTTATGTGTACACTGAATTATTTTGCTCACTGTTTATATTATGGTTTCAGGCCTGTCGAGGTTCTGAATTTGATGAAGGGATTCAGACAGATGCAGGTTCTCCAAATAACGATCTGGAAATGGATGCCAATCCAGGATGCAAGATTCCTGTAGAAGCAGATTTTTTGTATGCATATTCCACTGTGCCAGGTATAAATGGGAAAAGTGACAAACTTGACATACAAATGAGTGAGAGTAAAGCAAAGTGTCACATATTGGGGAAAATATAAGCATTTGTCAGCTGAACTTAAATAAAAATGTATTTTCTTTACATTGAATTATGAGCCAGTCTTGAAAGTTTGAAGCACTGCACTTTATATTCTCACATATCAAGTTTGTTTCCTTCTGAAATGTATATAGGCTTTTCAGTGTTCTAGTTTGTGTGTATAATCAGGGTGAACGAAGGCTAACCGACACCCGGGGCGGAGCAAACTGCTGGCTGCGCACCGTTGTGCCGCTACATATGACGCATGCATTGTACGTAGCGGTTTGCCACCGGCACCGCTCGAATGCCGTACGGATGGTGACGAGATCCTCTGCTCGCGGCTGCAGCCACGAACGGAGGATCCTCCACATGTGGCTATGTCAGCGGCGGAGGGATCCCACAACTGTCCGTACAGCGCTCGAGCGGCGCCAGCAGCAAAACGCTATGTACAGCGCTTGTGTGGAGTCACTACGTACAGCGCATGTGTGCGACACTGCACACGCGTTGTACGTAGCGGTTTGCCACCGGCGCCACTCGCACGCCATAAAGACGGTGGCGGGATCCTCTGCTCACAGCTGCAGCCGCAAATGGAGGATCGTCCACATGCAGCTACTGAGGCACAATGGCTGCTCGCGCCACCGTGCCCAGGGTCACACACACACACAAACATGGCACCTGGGGCAAACCACCACCCCTGCCGCCCCCCCTTGTGACACCACTGTGTATAATTAGTGCAAAAGATCAAATGTGAGCTACTGGAACGACTCCTCCTCTTGACATTCTGCTGCTAAGCCATGGATTGACTCAGCATGGCATCCAAACCCAGGTTCATGGTTTAGCTCTCTCCATATAAACCATGTGCTGTAAGCTAGGTTTATCCTATGGTTTATAGCTCATGGTTTGTCTTGGAGAGCTAAAGAACAGTCCCAGGTTTGGACAGCACAGCAGCAGAATGAACAGAGGAGGACCAAAGCAGCCGCAATCTCCTCTGTGGGATCCCACACATTTGTTGTACATGCTAAACTGTGGTGCTAACGATATCAATGTCCTCTTTTATTTTTAGTTATATTTCTCTATTTCAGCTAGCTGGGAAACTCTTAACAATTCCATATTATTATTATTATTATTATTACGGTATTATTATTATAAAAATAGCCCTATTTACGTGTATCATGTTGGTCCGGGATCATTTCAGTTGACATAGTCCAGCCCTATGCACTTTCCAAGAGCGTTGCACATGCCTGGGTTTCCACAGCAAGCACTCAACACTCTTGAAAAAGCAAAATGCTTTGCTTGCCTCTTCAGCAATGCAAATGATTGTGACGAAAACCTATAGACCAGGCATCCCCAAACTGCGGCCCTCCAGATGTTTTGGCCTACAACTCCCATGATCCCTAGCTAACAGGACCAGTGGTCAGGGATGATGGGGATTGTAGTCCAAAACATCTGGAGGGCCGAAGTTTGGGGGTGCCTCCTATAGACCCAAATTGGTTCCCTCCTGCACTTGCACGCATACAGCTTGGATTATGACCCTATTTATAATGTGCAGTAAATATCTCTTCATTATCTCCTTCATTATGGTAAGGAGGCATTTTTTCCTTTTGCTCTTACTTGCAGGTTATTATTCTTGGCGGAATCCCGGGAATGGCTCCTGGTTTGTGCAATCTCTTTGTGAAGTTCTGAATGAGTATGCCAGAGAGCTGGAGATCTTGCAGATGCTCACCATGGTGAACTACAAAGTAGCAAGAAACTATGAATCGCAGTGTGATGACCCACGCTTCAATGGGAAGAAGCAGATTCCTTGTGTGGTCTCCATGCTAACCAAAGAAGTTTACTTCTGAAATCTCATTTGTTTTGGGGCGTATATCATCTGCTCATCTTCCAAAGAAAGATTGAAATGTACAATGGGGATCTTTTAACCAAAACATTTCAAATCAAACCAATCTGGATCCAGAGCTTCATCAAGATAATGTTTGAAATATGCAAAATGACGATTACCTCAGTTGATAGTTAAAATCCTTTTCAACACGCCGCCTTGACTGTTTATGTGTATAATGGTAGATAATTCTGGTCTTTTGTTGTTTCTGGCCACACTAGAAAAAGAAATACCTCTAATACCGCTCTTGTTTGACCACATCTGGAGTCGTGTGTGGGTTTTTTCTCATGAAAGTTCCTCATAATTCCCCAGTTTTTACTACTTACAATGTGTTGGCACTGTGCTGTTGCACTGAAACATTTTTCTTATTTTCTCAAGTATAAAAGGAAGGAATCCCACAGGAATATGACCAAGATATACTGGAGTTTTCTGTGATAAAATGGGGGACTTGATATCATTGGTGTTTTACATATCAGAGGATATATCCATTCATAGGTCTTGCTTGGTCTGAGTGTGGGTTTGAAATCATAAGCCATTTACTTTTCAAAATCACTCTGTTTAAGTCTGTTTCTATTTTCCTTACTTCTCCCTACATCCTTATAAAGCCTAGGAAATACTTGAAACACTTTTTTTTTCATCCAATATGGAAATACCACTCCAGTTTTATCATGAGAACAGTGAACAGTTAAGTGCAGCTTATGACATTTTCAGCATAATAACAATTTGATAGCAAATATGTGCTGTGTAGTATATAGCTTTCAAACAGAAATAACAGTGGTGCCTGTACGTTGTCAGTTAGATCAAAGCACAATTATTCCACAAAGCAATAAGTAAAACTATAGCAAACTAAGTAAATTGTGAGTTTCTACTTCCTTGTAATGACTAACTGCTGCTGAGAGGCCACACAGTTCTTTACTTCAAATGCCTTAAGACTGATTGTGTTACCCTTTCTACATGATTAGACATTGCAGATTTAGTGCCTATATATTCACTTGAAGACAAAAAAACAAAAAAAACCATCATTCTTGATCTTACACCATAAATTCACATTTTTCTGCATGTCTCTTTATAGTGCCAATTCCTTGTTTCTAGATTTGTTTCCTTGTTTCTAGGTTTACAAACAGTGTTGTACAATTGTTGAATTTCTGGTTATTATAACAAATCCACAGTATACCCAACACGATGGATGTATTTGCCAACTTTCATTTCATTGCCATAAAGGCTCTCTTTCTTGGCGTGTTCGGTGCTGTGGCTATTTGAAGTAAGTTTGAGCTATGAATTCTAGCTACTCATGGAAACTTGATTTTGTGTCTGTCAAGTCACCAGTACAAAGGCAATGTTTATGTAGTTTTCAAGCTTTAAAACAAGATAGGAAAAAGTGATGGAGTCTGCTGAATTTTATCTGGGGATAGACCACATCTTACACAACATCAAGTAGGAAATCTTTCCATCACTGCAAGAGGAGATCTCCACAGAATGCCAGTGACTTAAGAAATCCAGTGCGCACTGGATTCCACAGTGAGACAAATTGCTTTTCTGGCATGATGCAAAAATATAGCAGTAGGATCTCATGTAGTGACAACTGCAGAACTAGGCCTCACCATGAAGTGGGAAATATGTGGTCCTTTGAATTTATCCTGGCAAAGACCGGTATGTTTCTTGAGCAAGAGAGTAAACTAAATTTCAACACTGGAGCATCAATGAGAGTTTTGCCTTACAAATAGTTGTGAAATAATCTCAGTTAATCATAACATTTTTTGCACTTAAAGAATTAATGAATTCTTTTGACTTTGCATGTTCTGTCCAATTATATTCAGACTTAATGAGATAATAGTAAAAACTATAAACTAGTAGTTCAAGATACTGAAGTTAATCAGCTGTTTACATGTTGAAGTGAATAAACTTTACATATGATGGAAATGCATAACTCCTTTGTTCTTCAGGGAATCGTCAAGGGAAATCTCAATTAAGAGATCAATATATATTTGATGCAAATATAGCCAATCTATAAATGTTTTAATTGTTATCATAAAGCAGCATGGGATAATCTTTTTCACCTCAGAAACATTAGCTAATTCTACAAAGAAATAAAAACAAAGATAATTTTCTAACCTGCTTGTTTCATTTTTCTCTTTGTGGGAGGATTGAATGTATATTCTGAGCTCTCATCCACAGAAATGATAGGTAGTCTTCTGCAATCAGCCAAAGTTTTTTCTGTTAGAAAATCTGGTTCTGTATGTTTTCTTTTAAACCGGTTTGCTTCCAGGTTTGTTAGTTGTTCTTAACAGTGCTTGTAAGAAATATTGTGAACTGGGAGCCCTGCCTAGTTCAGCTTCCTGTGCCTCACTAGTCAAATGGTTTTTATAAGTCCACAAGGAAAATATTAAGGCAACAGCCCGTATTCATTGCCTCTTGAACCTGTTTTGCTAATAGCCACCACCTTAAATGTGGTTGCCATTATTTACTTCACCATCTGATCCTAGGGCTGCTTTGAACAATATAATGTAAGTTTATAAAAACAAAAACAGTTGCAATTATAAAAAACATCCATTCTAAACAGCAATATGGATTGCGCAAAAGGGGGGGGTCCTGCAAAACAAACACATTAACTGTCAATTTTGAGAGAGCCCTCTCCCTTGCCACCATTCTCTACACTTCCAAGGATAGAATTACCAAGAGAGCTCCCTCTGCTGACCTTAACAGCCAGATGTTTCTGTAGAGAAGGATGTGGCAGGAACTGAAGGAGAAGCTAATGGCTCAACAGCCTTCTTCTGATCAATCATCGGTGACAGTGGGCCTTAAGTGGTTAAATTTCCCTCACCCCCCTCCCTCTCCACAAGATCAACTGCTGTGTAATCGTAACCTGCACCAGCTTCCCTCTTACCCTGCTCCTTCTCAGGGGAAAACCCAAATTGCCATTTGCTCTGATGGAGCACTGAAGAGCAGTTTTTTCCAGAGGAAAGCAGTGGGACAAGAAGTGTCGATAAACACTCACTGGATTATCCAGTGAACATTTGCAGAGCAGGTCAAAGAACTTCCCTCTTCTCTTTCAGCGTGGGTTTATGGGAGAAGATTAGCACACATTTAAGATTCTGGTGGTCATTCCCAAAAAAACTGGTTGGAAATTCCTAAATCTTGATCCCTTTGGAATGCCCAGATTAAAGCAAGTTGTGACTTTTTGCTGCTTGTGTGAAAGTCTCAAAAATTACAGTGCTATCCAAACCATTTCTACTCAGAAGTTAGTCATATTGAATTTAATAGGGTTATTTTCAGGTAAGGGGGGGGGGCTAGAATTGCAGGCTCTGTGTTGATCTTTAAATATGCTGCTTGGCAGGGAATATAGATCACATTGATTCCTTTTGTTGCCATGATCATTCAAAATAAAGCACAATTCTTTTACTACAGTATTTCCCCCTATTTCTCTGATGAAACAGGGGACCGTAATATATATAAACAATATTTGGTGGGGGGACGGGGGACATGTTGTTTGTAAGGAGAAATAACCAAAACGATTCTCTTTCCAGGATGTGTTTTGTGACTTGAGTTAAATGTAAGCTTATTGCTCTCTCTCTTTCTCAGGTGTTGTCAAAGTCACCTTAGCATGCTACCCACTTCTGGTTTTCCCCCATTTGAAACTTCTTTCAGCTCGACAGGAGGTTGTACATTTGTCCTGAGGAAAAAGCTTGGGTATTTCCTTATGACTCATAGTACAGCCTATGTTTTGCAGACTGGTATAAGGAGGCAGTTGCTACTTGCTCAGCGTTAAACTAAGAGCAACGGAGCGCTCGGGAAATATAACTTGTAGTGATTGGACATTGTGGATCTTCAGTTGGCAAACACCCAAGTGCCTGTAAGTACCCCTACAGATGTTCATGCTCGTTTAGATTAAAAGTTAGCAGTATCATCTAATTTCAACCTCCTCCTGTTTCACACATACACACACCTTTCTTAAGTGGCTTGTTTTGATTTTGTTTTTAAAAGGCTGAGCTGTACTCCTATTTTAAATTCTGAAAACAAAGCCTCCTAGGGTAAGAGTTGTGCAATGTAAAAGCTCTTTCTTCCACTAAATCCAATTTGTGGGTGAAGATGTGCTGTGATTTAAAGAGTGACCACCCTTCTCTTCTAATCATATATTGACATTTTGCGGTCACCATTCTCTGTTGTAAGTTCATAAGTCTCTCTGTATATCATGGCATTCCTTCACATTTATATTTCCTTGCCTTGATCTTAATATATTTTTACTTGTGGTATGTAGCACTGGTTTGTTCTTAATTCTGACGAGTTTACCAAGACCAAATGCCTGTTTGCTCAGACCCAAGTGGTAACATAGAATAATTTTATACTGTCTTTAGCTTTAAAAAATATTTGTTTAGAGATCTTTTAATTCAGGTAAGTCATTGATGCCACAAACAACATGTAGTGCAATCTTTTGCAAGACCATTCAGAAATAAATCCTATTAAGTTCACCGAGCTTAGTGTACATAGGATTGTAGCATTAACCATCATTTGTTCTGTGCCTTCTCTATGAATGCAGAATTGCAAGGGCTCATCACACTCAAAGAGGGGGGTCTTTAAAAAATAAAATGAAACCCCCAAATGCTACCCATTAGGTCAATTTGACGGGAATACAACTGAGGGGTAATATAAGTAAATAGCAGCAAGCATAGGTCAATAGGAGAAATAGGACATTAACTGAGGTAATGTGATTAGTCAATAGTAGAAATAGGATATTAACAAAAAGAGCAATATATTACCAATGTTTGGAGTCGTTAAGCTTGATGGCAAGTAAAATTGAATGCATATTGATTGAATCTTATGGGAAGCATTCCTGAGACCAAGTTCTTTAGAAAGCACCTGAATCAACTCAAGTTTGTTCCGAATACAGCAGGAAGTGAGAGGCAGAGTGTGAGTTTGCATGGAAGTGAGAATGTCCTCAAACTTGCTTTCCAAAAAGTAAAATAACTTACTAAGGCTAATGATCTGTCCTCAAATAAAATTGTTCCAGAATATATTTGCTGTTTTCAGAATTGTTTTTGTCAAACTGAGCAGAAGAGGAGATAGGGAAAAGAAGACAGAGCAGTGGAATGCCGGGTTTAAGCTTATTGCTCAGCTATAGTGTTTTCTTCTTCTAAAAAATAACTATCAGTATGTTTACCCTAGGAGGCAAAGAGCAGCGTGGGGAAGAGGGAATTGAATCATGGACTTGGGGGTTGTATTGGCGTAGTAGCACACTCTGCAATGCCCTCATGGCTGCCTCCATGCTCATTTTTCCACATGGGCAGTTCACATGTGAATAGGGTGTGGGGAAAAGAAAGGGGGTATCTGTGTTAAGTGTAGTTTTTGTATGTCTGTGTGTAGTAATGGTGTAAGTTTGGGTTGATAGGTGCAGACAGCAAGCCAATTTTAAGCTGTTACCTAATTCCCTGCTGGCAAAAAAAACCCAACCCCGCGGAATGTGGGCAATTCTTGATCCAGCCTTTGGGCTAAAGAAAGGCCAAAGTGTGTATGTGCATGCGTCACTGGGGCATATTTTAAAGGCGTAACAGTCTACATTTCCTCTATTTACTTTGCTGCATATTTTGTGATTTTAAATCTTTGCTGAGGTTCTCTCACCAAAGAGTACTTGCCCAAACCTGGATCTTGGCATCCAGGGAATTCTCCTTCCTCTATACCTATTTACTTTTCCTTGCACCAACAAAACCAAAATTTATCAATAATTACATATTGCATATGTTCCTTGCAATATCTCCCTTTCAGGCAGGTTGTTTTGTCCTCATCTGGATTTGAATGAACAACACATCTTGCATGGGTATGGTTGCAATTTCAGGGTCGCCTTTTAAATCAATTAATTTACAGGCTTGTGTTAGTTCAGCTGTGCATGTAGTTTGTTCAGATGGGGCTAACATCATTGTATCTGCCCTACACTGGTTGCTCTTGCCACTCTTTTCTTAGCTCCAATTCCAAGCTGCTTCCCAAGTAAATGGCTGAACCAATGAACTCTGGTGAGGGGAACAGAGAAAGTTCAGAGTCCCTTTCTTATACACTTTTGTGTTGTGGTTACTGTTAATAAAACCTTTCTCCACTTTTTAGGAGCAAATGGTGAGTATAGTAGTCGCATGAAATAAATGGATCTCTTCAGGCATTTGAGGTGAACATCTCAATAGAGCTCCTCAATAAAGGAGAGAGACACCCATTTCATATGTGACTTAGATACAACCTCGTGCCTCTTGCCCCTCTGATGTTACTTCATACTTCAGCCCACACTTGCTTCATTTCTACCAAACCAAAATACAGTATTCTAAATCAGAATCGGTTTTACCAGCGTTTTGGAAAGTATTTATTTGTTTAATTAAAATTTTCAAAGTTTTATTGCTGGGAATCAAAGAATTGCAGAGTTGCAAGGGAACCCAAAGGCACAACCCCCTGCAAGGCAGGAATCTCAACTAAAGCATACATGACAGGTGGCCATCCATCCTCTGTTTGAAAACCTCCAATAAAGGAGAGTCCATCTCCTTCCAAGGTAATCTGTTCCACTGTTGAACATCTCTTACTGTCAGAAAGTTCTTCCTAATGTTTGGTGGAATCTCCTTTCTTGTAACTTGAATCCATTGATTCAATTCCTACCCTGCAGAGCAGAAGGAAACAAGCTTCTTCCTTCTTTCATGTGGCAACCCTTCAGATATTTGAAGATGGCTATCATATCATATCATATCATATATAATATCTACCTCAGACTCTGCACACATTCCAGCTTGTCAATATCCTTAAACTATGATACTCAGAAACAGACACGGTATTCCAGGTGGGGTCTGGTCAAGGCAAAATCGAGCAGGACTATTACTTCCCTTGATCTGAAGAAGGTTTTATTGTACACCCATCCATCCATTCATTTCAAAAACAACTGTTGATCTAATTTACGGTCTCTTGTTGCCCTTTTTATGCTGTGTAAGTTCTTGGAATGCTAATTGTATTTTATTGTTCAAAACATTGGAGCAAGTGGGAAGAAAGGACTGCAGGAATAAAATATTGCTGTTCTTTATGTTATATATTCTTTGCATCGTTTTTGGAGAAGTATACATTGGGGTTTTTTGTAGTTATTTTCTGGCACACAGTCACCATCTACATCTATTAAATTATTTTTATTAAGGTTTTTCTTGGGTTACAAAGGTAGTGCAGTGTCTCATGCATCATTTTTACACATCAATTTTACTTGTTGAGACATTAGGAGGAAGTTTGTTGACCTATTTAATGGGTACTGGCAAATAGCAAATATTCATTAACATCTGATAAACTGCTGCTTGGTTACAGTTTCTGTTTATATACCACATAGCAGAAGAACAAAAAAGAAAATTAAGCACTTCTGTTCCTCATAATATTCTGTTTATTTAATCTGAACAGGAACTGCAAGTACTTACTGGATAGGCAAGGTGTGGTTTATACAAAGTCCTAGCTAGATTATAGTGATGGTGCACTGAGGCAGTACATATTAAACATGAGTTAAAGTGGTCTTTAACCCTCACTATTTGTTTGTTTGTTTGTTTGTTTGTTTACTAGGTTGAATTAGCAATCAAAATGGATGCTCCACGAAGGATGTGCATAGGTATGAGATGGAGTCTCATGAGTTTATCCAGACAGCAGGCCATAGCCGTTCCCCTGGCAATTTTCATGCTTTTCTCAACATGCACTGCTTCTTTTTTTAATGGATGCAATCAGTATGTGACTCCAACCAAAATTAGCACACAATTTTGTGGCCCTGCCGTATATTCTCTTGTTATTAGGTTGGCGGCTTGGCCGTGTCCCTGTTCCAAAACATGGCAGAGTTTGCATATTTGGGCAGGGATATTCAGGTCTTGAGCCACATTGGAACTGACACATTTGCACTGAAAGCCCTGCCCTCTGATCCAAAGATATGGGATGGACTCCCTTCACTCAGTGTTGCAGAAAATGCATTCTGCACATGCATTGGATTGTTGCTGCATGAGTCCTAGGGATGAGGCTTGGCTGAGTTGGCCTGAGATCAAGAAGCCCTGCTTCTGATTCACCATGATGCTCCACCCACACTCTTTCATTTCTACTGGGTGACATTCTTCAAGTACTTGATTTGGGTTTTCCAGCAGCAACATCCATACAGACTGCCCTGCTCCCTGACATAGTTTTAACCATTTTACCTTGGATTGTGCCTGTTGGATTGTGCTATGAGTTATAGGAACAAAGGAACACCTCCCCTTTAAGCATTCAGTGTTTATTCAGGTAGATCTTCCAGTCTATATTCTGATTTCAACCCAATTTCTGAATTGGATTTTCATGCCAGCTTCTGGGAGTTGTTAAATTGTCGTACACTGCCTTGATATTTTATGTGAGTGGGAGAAACATAAGCGCTTTAATAAATAAATCAAACTTGACCAATCATGGTAGGACTGGTCAAAAACCATTTCATATTTTACAGATAAATATCATTGATTTTTGTCATTTTTGATTGGATTTCTCTCCCTCCTTGATTATGGGTCTTTGGCTAAGAAACCCACTCTTCAGGGTTCTTTTCCTATGAAGGTAATATGGAATGTTTCTTACTGTTATCTCTTTATCAGGAAATTGTAGTTATGGAGATGTCTACAAGCATGGTTTCTTCATCAAATCCCCACCTCCTCATCTTTTCTCCAACCAGGTACTGTTGACACCATAACAGCCATGGGGCTGCTGCTATAATAATGATGAGCAAATAGCAATAATAATTGTAGTCATAATGTGTTGTTGTATTTCTAATTCCTTGTCTTTTACCTTTCTTCCAACAGAACTCCTGGAAAAGGAGACACTTTATCCTTTCCAAGTCTGGCAAGAATGAGTATGTCTTGAGGTATCTTAAAGGTGCCCACTTAAAGGGTTATATTGAAATCAATGAGTAAGTATCTGGTCATGTCTCAGAGAGCCTCTTTTAACAGTCCCTGGCTGCCTGAATTGATGCTTGCTGGCCCCCTCAAAAAAAGTTCTACTCCAGGTTCTTTCCAAATGCATGGCGGAATACAATATGAAGTTGAACTGCCTCACAAGTTAAAAGCACTGCGAGGCAGTGGGCAAGACTTGCCCCCTTGCCAGCCATGTATTCAGCTCTGAAAAGGGGCCACACACAGTTCCTGATGTATGCATGCAGAGTGGCTAACCCATGTGGTCCTGCAAGCCGTTCACAGTAATGCGCTTTTAATGTGTGAGAACCAGTGCAGCTGTTTAGGGTTCTAGGAGTTCTAAATGGAACCTCAGCCAGTCATCTCTCCAGATGCTCTGAGGTGATTCTAATCTGTTTTATTGTTTTAAGTCAGGCATCCCCAAACTTCGGCCCTCCAGATGTTTTGGACTACAATTCCCATCATCCCTGACCACTGGTCCTCTTAGCTAGAGATCATGGGAGTTGTAGGCCAAAACATCTGGAGGGCCGCAGTTTGGGGAAGCCTGTTTTAAGTTTTGTGTGTTTTTTAAGCGTGGTTGTGGTTTCTTCCTTGATTTTCCTTGTTTTATCTTTTGTAAACCGCATTGAGGTTGTTGTTGTTGTTTAATTGAAAAAAAACTATTACATTTTCAAAATTCGCACAGAAAGAATAAAAAGAGTAATTTGATCTTCAACGACATATTCTAAGATAAAAATAGGTGTTACAAAATACACGGTAAAGGTATTTAAAGATCTAAGATAAACAGAACAACATTGAAAAAGGAAAAGGAAAGGGGGGAAAAACCAAAGCAAAACGACAAAAACTAGAAAAAACAAAAATACTTTTCTTAAACATTTTTTAGGCAGTTCAAACCAATACATACTTGAATATTCTGTACACAAAGTCCTTCATACTGGTTTGAGTCCCTTATGATTTTCTTGACTTCTGTCTATCTCTTCGCAGTTTCGACCCAACTATTACAGTTAAATAATCTGTGCTTTATTGTTTATCCAAAATTGTTTTCCTTTTCTGTGAAATTAATCTAAACTGATTTCTGCTTTGAGGTTTTTGACAATTCAGCGTTATATAAATTTTGAGGAATGATTGAATGAATGAATAATCTGGCTGCCACATTTTGGACAAATGGAAGTTTCCAAGGTATCTTCAAAGACAGCCCCATATAAAGTACATTGCAATAATCCAGTCTGGCAGTTACCAGAGCATGGAGAACAGTGGCCAAGTCTTCTCTGTCCCAAAGGGGCCATTGCTGGAGACAGGCTTAATATTGTTTTAAATATCATTATATCACACTCGTCTACCCATTTAAAACCTCATGTGATTCCCTTTCATATAAATAGTTAAAATAAGCAAGCTTTGTGAGTGTGCTATATTGGAAAAGGAATGTACCACAATGCATTAGGATGCCATGTGGCGTAATTTACCCAAGGTCACCCAGTGAGTTTCATGGCTGAACATGTGTTTGAACCCTGGTCTCTCAGCTCCTAGTCCAACACTCCAACCACTATACCACACTATACTACACATTACATGCTTTTTATGACATGCACAAGTTTGCAGTTTATTTAATCTATTAAAATTTACATGATTGTAAAAACCTGTACAGTGCTTGAAAGGATCTCAAGAATCAACCACGGTTCATAATGGTGCTACAATATACAGACATATCAAAGTTTAGTTATGTTTCATGTCTCTGAGGTTTTGGATCTATGGATTGGGGTAAGAATCTGGGACAGACAAGTTCTTCTTTCACACTTGCTTTTCCCATTCTGGATTATGTAAGACCAAAACACTTGTTTAGAAATGACATGCAGTAAAAACAGTCTCATCACGCGCAAGAACATATTTTACAATGCTAGATCATTTCCTATGACATCTTTTAACACGATGACCCACACAGACTGTGTACATCTTTCATATATTTGCCTAACAGGACTTCAGAAATAGAGATTGGCATAGGTGACCCTGAGAAAATGACTGTTGTGAAGAAGATGTTTAAATGCAAGCCTGCAGAAGTGATGACCATCAGAACAGAGAATAGGGTTTTCTATCTTATTGGATCAGACAGGTATGTTCACCATTCTTTACAGATATGTATGTATAGCTTTCATACCTGCTGGTATGAAGGCAATGAATTAAATTTTTTTAAAAAAAAAAAACGGTACAGGATCCTCGAATTGGTCACAGCACATCCTCAAAAAAAATTATCACACAAGCCATCATATATATATATTTAAAAAAGGATTCCCCTTACAAAGTTTACAAAGCTCGTGAAATACATTTGAACAGCGAGATGAGTGGAGGCGAAAGAAATTTAAGAAGCCACCATAGCTTAATAAACCAAGAATGGCTTCCCTACTGTGATTCCTTTCTTGCCCAGTTAAGCCACTTATTATAAAGTGTGTGTTTCCCTTCTGAAAAACCCTTGCTTTATTGGCTGTTCCGGAAGTAGAAGAAGAGCTGTGCTACAAGGTAAACTATGAGGGATTTTTTTTTTTTTTTTTGAGAAGAATCAGCCACAGGATAATCTCTTTTGGCATTACACTTGCTGCAGGGATTTTCCCAGAGCCAGCATACGTAGAACTTGTAGAAATCAGTGCTGCTTGAAAAGAGATAATACAAATCCTGTTAGGTACCTTTTTACCTTATACTCTCCTCCCCTTATTCTGCACATTCAATAACCAGCAGAGACATTGGCACTGAAACAAAACCAGTCTGACCTCAAAGAAAACAAATACCCTTTGTTTGTTTTCGGTAACTTAGAATGGAGTGCCAATTTCCTTAATGGCTACTTTGAAAGATTCTAGCCACTCCTGCAAGGCAGTGGGTACAGAATTTTCCTCAGGGTTTACTCCTGAAGGCCTTCCCAAGAATGAGCATAGCTGCAAGGCTGCAGAGGTTTAGAATCAGAGTTTTCCTTCTTCTAGATGGGCTACCTTCCCAGGTTGACGAGCCCCATCTCCCCCTCATTTCCCTCTATAGCCTACATCCACACATTAACAACAACTAATGGAAAAGGTGGTGGTTGGTAGAAACATTGTTTTTTATATATCTAGATATCGCAGCCACCATCAGACAGGTGAATCTCATCCTCACAATGACCGCTCCACACATCAAACGTGGGGTGACCTTTGTGTGGTTGTGCGCAGCCCCCTGATCCCATAGGGCGACTCCCTGGTAGTTTGGGGCTGGCACCATCTACCCGGGTAGGATGCCAGGGGTCTCCGCCTACCCAGTCTAGTGTCCAATCCTGCCTGGGGAGGTGTTGCCAGGGGGATGGCAAGGTAAGGGGAGGGACTTTCTAGCTCACACAATAGAATTTGAATCTTACCTCCAAGCACCAGTTGGTGTGGCCTCGGATGGCGGTTTCAGGCCTTGAGCGGAATTCTTTTCCTAGAGGGAGGGACGTGAGGCGGAGACCTCACCCCCTTGTGGCAACAAGATTGGGGTATTGGGGAAAGCGTTGACCATACCAATAGGCATCATCGCTTCCCCCTTCCAGCGGCGGCGAACGGGGGGCGGGCTCTCTCTGCTTGAACATATGTTCTCCAGAGCCAGCCCCAACCCCCATACACAGAGCCAGCCCCAACCTCCATCTACAGGTAGATACCCCTGAAGCCTCCCAGATCCCCGGTTGGGGACTGGGAAGGATAACGCCCAATGCCTGAGCCAAGGTCTCCTTACATCTGAATCTGAATAAAGTTGTGGCCAATTTGAATCCCATAGCACGTTGTCTTGCATCTTTATTATGTTCAGGGGGTCGCCCGGGGGTTTGGGGGACTCCGCCTGTCCGTGCAATAAAGGTGGGGCAGAACCTATGTGATCCCCAGTGGGTGTATTGAAATGCCACCCTGCAAGAGACTGGTCTGGCTATCTCTGCACTTGCATTCCAGTGTGCCTTCCATATGAGCTTGGAACCCAAGTCAACAACACCATCTTGACAGTGTAGGAAGCCTGCAGCCTTAGTGTGAAATGCCAAGGCTGCTAAGCAAACCATAATTGTCTTGGCTAGAAGATATAATCCTTTTCAATGTGTGCAGTCACCCTGCTCCCATTCACATAGTATGCTCAGGCCAATTCATGGATATGCCTTTATGTCTGGGTTAAAACACTGATTAAAAATGCTTTTGTTCAGCTAAAAGGGTGCCCAAATAAAGCAGATAATGGATATCAAAGTAGTGCATATAAAAGCTGTGGATGTACAGTCATACCTCAGGTTAAGTATGCTTCAGTTTGAGTAATTTCAGTTTAAGTACTCCATGGACCCAGACGTGTTTACTTCCGGGTTCCGCAGCGCACGCATGCGCAGAAGCAATATGTGCACCCCAGAACCCATTAAGTACTTAACCCAAGGTATCACTGTACATGCAGGTCCCACTATCTAAACACAATGCATTTGCAGGAATTCGTTTCATAAGCAAACATTTGCATAACAAGCTGACCATTTCCATTTATCTCTTTGGGAAATTTCTAATGTGTTCCCAACCACAGAGTATGGCAAAATGTCCAAAATACCTGGGAAAGGCTGCCCTCTGAAACCTTGCAAAGGCAAATAGGGGGGGGGGGGGATGCTCTTATTTGTCTGATCTCTCCCCCTTCCTCCTCACTTCCTCTCATCATGGTTTCTGGTGAAACGGCTGCCGTGGACCAGCAAAACACAAAAAGTAAGGCTTCTTTAAGGCTGCTTACCGTATTTGTGTACAGTACTACACTCAGGTCCAGCTTTGTGGATCTAACACTCAGGTCCAGCTTTGTGTGTATAATGAGGTTTGCATACTGTCACGGCACTGCCCAGCAATACCTTGAGGGGAGAGAGGGAGGAGGAGGCTGGGCAGAAACAGCTGGGAGGAGAAGGATAGGAAATAGCAGAAGGAGAAGGGGAGGGGTGGCAGGAAGCAGCCACGGAGTGAGAGGGCTTGCTCATGCTGAGCCGGAGCCCCAACGCTGCTCCACCAGCTCGGGAACAGAGGGGGAGGCTACGCAGGTCCCGTCACCAAGGAGAGGCGGGAGTTGAAATGTAGAACGCAGAGCCGGAGATTAGGGCTCCCAAAGCTTTTATGTTGGAGAAAAAGCCGCCAAAAGTTACTTCCTGGATCTGAGTCCGACAGTACGGATGGCTGAATGATGTCTACTGCTTCTGTACATATGTAAATAAAGACTGAAATATGTATAGCTCAGAGTAATCAGCACCATTTCTTGCGGAGAGCACCCCCACTCTTACACATACAGTATTGTACTAAATAAAAAAATTCCTTCAGTAGCACCTTAAAGACCAACTAAGTTTTTATTTTGGTATGAGCTTTCGTGTGCACGCACACTTCTTCAGATACACTTGAAACAGAAGTGTCAGACCCTTATATATATACAGAGGGTGGTGGGGGTGGGAATGGGTGATGGGCTGATGGGAGTGGTAAACCTGTAGATGGCTGCTAACGACTGCTGGTGACTGCAATTAGTCCTGGGGGACTAATTAGTCCTGCTTTTTCCCCCAAGGGTCTGACACTTCTGTTTCAAGTGTATCTGAAGAAGTGTGCATGCACACGAAAGCTCATACCAAAATAAAAACTTAGTTGGTCTTTAAGGTGCTACTGAAGGAATTTTTTTTATTTTGCTTCGACTCAGACCAACACGGCTACCTACCTGTAACATATTGTACTAATGTCTCTTTTTGGATAAGTGATATTTTGTATAGCAAGTGTTTGGATAGTGGATCTATGTATATTTAAAATAAACCAGGGTTTAGCTTCAGTGCTATTGCTTTGACTCATAAATTTATGCAGATTTGATAGATTAATTTACTTAGTTGCAGTCCTAACCATGCCTACTCAGAAGTAAGTCCTATTAAACTCAGTGGGGTTTACTCCTAGGTAATTGAGCTAGGATTAGTCTAAGATATTTTTTAATTGGGTGACTATGGAGAATGAGAAGACAGGAATGCCTGGCGTGCTCTGGTCCATGGGGTCACAAAGAGTCGGACACGACTAAACGACTAAACAACAACAACATGAAGAATGAAAGTTGAGATTCTTTTAAGATTTGAAATTTTGTACAGCCATGGAATAAACACATGCCTGGCTATATGGTGAGAATATTGAAATCATTAACTTTGACCCTCCATATCTTGCCAAACCACAACCCCCACCACTTCTGACTATTGACCATACTGCTGGAGTCCAAGAACACTTTAGTTGTTTTCTGAATATACCCAGGGTGGTATTCAACTCTGAGTAAAATTTACTTGAATACCACCTAGCAATATTGCTTCATGCCAGGGATTATGGAACCTTAAGCCCAAGGCTCAAATATGGCCCTTGAGGCCTCCATATCCTTGTCCCGGAAGTCTCCCCAAGCCATGCTTCTTCACTAGCCCTGCTTCATACCTTCCTCATCCTAGTTTTTCCTGTCCTTGAACTGTCTTGCCTGCCTGGCTGAAGAGATGTAGAGGGTAGGGTGTAAAGACCTCTGACTTTTGCATAGGTGGGATGTAGCCTACCTGACAAAGTTAAAAGTCTGATTTGTTGCCACTTTTGCCTCTGGTCACAACCATTACTGGCCTATGCTTCCCATCCTTGATGTTTTCCCATGAGGCAATGCAGCCCTTGGGCTGAAAAAAACTTTACACATTTTCCAGAGGCATACAATCTCATTCCTATTATTATTATTTTCTCTATCTGTCTCCTTAAAATGTAATTTCACTCTCTAGCAAGGACGTTGAGGACTGGGCCACCTTCCTGTTTTCAACCAGCAGAGAAACAAAGGTCAGTGGTTGCAATGCTGTTTTAATTATCAAACATAAGCGATTGACATTTTAAAATAATAATAATAATAATAATAATAATAATAATAATAATAATAACTGTCTTCATCATTTGTTCTACTAGTGCTCAGTTTTCTTTTCTAAACTGTAACTTACAACTAGAGTCGGGTCAGTTTCAGTTCTCTCAAGTTTCTAATTTTTCCAGTCTTAAATTCAGTTCTCCATGTTTTGCAGCAATTGGCACATTTTTTAAAATCCTCATGAAAATTTACCAGCATTTTAGTGTAAATTTCTCCTAATAAGCACATTTTATATGCAGTTTTGAGAATTGTACACATTTACATTTTTTCAACCAATTTCCCTTAATACAATGCATAATCATTTGTTATTTTCACCAATATATTCATTTTTTCTTGCATACTTTCATCTAGTTTTGGAACTGAACTTGCTGCATTTGGGATCAATAGCATGCAGCTACATAGGCAATTTTTCAGGCATGGGAACAAGCGCTTATTGGGAAGCAAGTGCATACAAAGATGGAAGGGTTATCGCTAGCCTAGATAGCTCAGTTGGTTAGAGTGTGGTGCTGATAAAGAACAAGGTTGCAGGTTTGATCCCTGTATGAGACAGCTGCATATTCCTGCATAGCAGTCCAACTCTACGGTTCTATTCTTCACTACCTCAGCTTCAGCTAGGAGCCTTGAGGGGGAGATGTTTCCATAGGTAGTGGGATGATCTTTATTCACATCGTGGTGGGCAGGGAAGAGACAAACTTTTATTTTATTACAAAGGTTTTAACTATGTGAAATTACTCTGTTGCTTCATTTCTTGACCCAGAAACCAGAAATGAGAGGTCGGTCAAAATCTTCACCAGCTTGTCTTGATGAACTAGCTGCTGACATCATCAAGAAGGAACTGTGTCCTGGCAATGAATATGAGGTGGTTGTTATATACTGTCCTTTTCATATGAAGGGTGCCTCCAGGCTGTTACTATTTCATGGGAAGAATTTCAAGGGCATACCAGGAAACTTAGGTTTCCACAATTAAAGTGCTCTGTTCCCCTGGTGCCACAAATCCATCTTAAAAAAGAAACAGCTTTTTTTTCTCAGTAATTGGAAAATGCATTGAAAATTGAGGGATGAATGAATGGAAACGCATGTAAACACCGTTCAAATAACTCAGGATGAATCTAGGATAGGTACTCATATAACTTGCCCACAAACAAATAAGAATAAATGCACATTAAAGACTAGATATAGCCTAATTACTAGGTAAGCTTTGTGAAAGAAAATCAGGATGAATGTGCAATAAATACCTTGTCTGGACGGGTGCTAAAAATAAAATAAAATAATACTATTCCTTTTATTTTCCACACCCATAACAATTTTAAAGTAGAACTACAACTCAAGTACCTGATTTTGCTTAAATGTATTCTATCAGCAGAAAGAACAGGACTAATTTCTAGTTTAAATGAATCACCCTGAGATAAAGCTATTCTTTCTTTTGTTCTGTTTTGATTCGTTGCACTGCAGGATATAGGAACATCTATCTCCAAGAAGAGGCCCTCTTCAGAGCCTATTACTCAAGAGTCCTCCCAAGAAGCCTCCCAAGAAGCCCCTGTTTATGAGTCACTGACAGTACTGCAGATAGTGAGTGTTGAAAGTGGGACTGGAAGAACTGTATGGATAATTTGAAGCAACTACTGCATCACTCCCATGCATTGTGTAGTGGAGAAAGTCGCATGGACCATTGCTCAGTTGTTTTCAAAAATAAAATAAAATAAGGGTTTGCTAGTGATTATTTGCTACTAAGTATTTCTTCATTTTCTGATCCTTCTGTTTCACACCCACTTGCCTCACCTTATCCCTGGCTTCCACACACTTGCCCATAATGCTTCCATTGCAGCAATGTGCCTAGAAACGTATGTCCATGGGCACGATAATATGATTATAATTATAATTATTATACTTATTTATTTATAGCCCATGTTTTCCCCAGACCAGGACTCAAGGTGGCTTGCACAAATTTAAAAAAACAACACGGATAAAATACAGAAAGCAAAAAACATACAAAATACAATAGAAACAAATCTATCATAGGTCAGCGGGTTTGAATACATTCATACCAGCTGTTCTCCATGTTGTTATGGCACATCTCAACCTGATTACATTCCTCATAAGTGTTTCACTTCTGATTTTCTTGTGGGGCAGCAGGTCTTACTCATTGCTGGTTTCATTTGGCAAAAAGAGCAAGTGTTTGCATATTATCCATTTTGACCTTTTCTTAGAGCATGATGAGCAAATAATGACACTGTAAACATCTCTGTACTTTTATTTCAGCAACACCTGACAAATCGTCAACAGTCAGAGGAAAAATCCGAAATGGAGGAATACTATGCTTGTCCAAAAAGTATTCTAGCTGTGGTAAAATAGATATCATTATTTGCTCTGTTCTAAATAATGAATTAATGCTTATATCTCTTTTTAATGTGAATAATCCTTTATCTTGTGTGCATATTTGTTCCACGCCACTTTAGTCTTGTAGCACTGTATAAAGCTTGCGTCAAACTGAGTCAGAACATTAGTCCACAGAGCCCAGTATTATAAATTCCGACTAACAGCAATTTCCAAGGGTCTTATGCAGAGGTCTTTCCCAGCCCTTGCATCTGAAACAATTTGTTACTAGAGCTGGAGCTGCTGGGTAATATTATTATTATTATTATTATTATTATTATTATTATTATTATTATTATTAATACCCCCATCCATCTGTCTAGGTTTCCTGGTTTACAGGAATTTACATTTCATGGTATTTGAACTAGAGCAGGCATAGGCAACCTTGGCTCTCCAGATGTTTTGGAACTATAACTCCCATGATCCCTAGCTATCAGGGCCAGTGGTCAGGGATCATGGGAGTTGTAGCTCCAAAACATCTGGAGAGCCAAGGTTGCCTATGCCTGAACTAGAGGATCCTTAGGTCCCTGCCAACTCCACAATTCTGTGATTCTACACCTGGGAACTTTGGAAAATGTGTTTTATAGCAATGGCTCTCACCTGTGGTAGAGATTTACCCAAAGCCTCCAGATGTTTCATGACTGGTTAGCGTCTTCTGCCTCTAAATCAGGCATCCCCAAACTTCGACCCTCCAGATGTTTTGGACTACAATTCCCATCATTCCTGACCACTGGTCCTGTTACTGGTAGCTAGGGATCATGGGAGTTGTAGGCCAAAACATCTGGAGGGCCGCAGTTTGGGGATGCCTGCTCTAAATCAACCCTCTTCCCACTCTGAGATTTGCAGTTGTTTCAGTACTCAGAATTTCTTCAGAAATTTAATGGTTGCAGTTTGCTGAAACCAAGTATTTCATGAAGCAGTAAGAGTTATCTTATTTTGCTTTAGTGACAGTTTCATCCAGACAGACTGAAACAAATGTATTAGTGGGTTCAGTACAATACTGAGAGCACCGGTTTTAATGGAGTTGAGTTTTCATATAATTTGTATTTGTTAATATGCTTTGCATATGCTTTTTACTTTCATAGCTGAATGATACACAGGATAAATTCAGCACCACAGAAGAGACTACTAACCCAGATAAGGAAAAGGTTGATGAACCCGAAGAATACATGTCCATGGGATGCATGTGAGTACTCAAGCATGGTGCATTTTGCTCCTAAATTTATCTGAAGCAATTGTTCATGGATTTCTTTTGCAAAGCTTTTGCTAGACCAGGACTCCAAATCCCATCAACTCCAGCCAGCACAGCATGGCCATTGGTCTGGGGTGACTGGAATGATGGTCTAGCACAGAGGTTCCCCATCTCTGTGCTAGACCATCATTGGTTCATCATTATTGCACCTGGGGGAGAACATTTTAGTCTACTGTGGCACTCTGTTTCTTTCTCACAACAAAGTGATGTCTATCTTTAGGTGTTAAATTAACATAGCCAGAAAGATAGTATTACAGTATTTCCAGTAACTGCTGGTGCAAATTGATCACTCTTATAATCTTGCATAGATTCCTTCCTTCCTTCCTCTTCTCAGAAGCAGCTGATCCTGTAGAAGCTACTTTGTCTTAGCCATTCTGTGCCAATTTCCAAGCCCATCAGCCCTGGCAAGGCAGTAACGTACATGCCAACAGCAATCACATAATTCCCCCTGAATCAGCTTTTGGCGTGCTACTGTAGCTGCTCAAAGATTGCCAAGACTTCTGGTGCCTTGAAACCCTGGAAAAGGCCATAGTACAGAAGCTAGATAAACACAAAATATATTAAAATCCTCCAAGACATTGGCTGGATACACTCACAGCTCAATGCCAGTGAGTAAACCACCACACAGATTTTTGTTGTTGTTGTTGTTGAACCAGTAGCCTGAATTCATTGTATGGATTCTGTTGCCATTCAAATTCAGCGAGGATTCAAATAATTGTTAAGGTTTTGTTCCAAGTGTTATTTTTGTGGGGAGGTAACACTACAGTCTGGCTTTCCATTTCAGACTTGGTTTAGCACCCGAACTGTTAGACAGTAATTGTACCATTTTTCATGGAGCATTCCCAGGATCCTCTAAGAAACCCCAAAGCATGCTATAGTACTGTTTTAAAGTCCATTGCAGTGATTTGGGGTTGTCGTGGCAAGTCCTGTCCTGGTTGAGGGCTGTGGACCAGTGTAACCTGAGTCTGCTTGTTCCATCTAGATTAGCAGAACTCAAACAATAACTATGTCCCTGAAATTGGAACAAACTGGATGTTCCTGTGGATTGTATGCCTTTTCTGGGCAGCGGCTGAGGTCAGATTTCCCTTCCCCACAAGGAAGACAGACTCACAGGAACTCCGTACAGACTGTATACCATCAATATGCTGGTGGGGGTAGTACTGGGTTTATTCCTGCTGACTCTGTCCTGATCTCCACACCTTGGTAGTATCATGTGCACAATGCCTACACTTGTAGAAGCTGTTACGTGCATAGACTCCCCATGTCCAATCTTTACCGTGTGTTTTTTGCAAGAAAAAAAGGTCTCATGGCAAAGGTCTGTTTCAATCATTGGGACTTCAGTGGGGCTGAATAGAGTGGCAGAGATACTGCCACATCCCAAGCCCTCCCACTTGTGCTAGCTGTGGAACAGAGGCGGCTGTGAAACTGCAGTTTTCCCCTACACCTGCTTCAGGATGGTGCAGCAGAGAGGCCCAAATCAAGTCCAGCATCCGTAGCTGGAGTGGCTTAGGATCCAGCAGATACTTATTGGGCCCTTCTCCACATGGTCCTTGTCGCCTCCACACACCAAAACTCTCAGTTTGGGGGCTTTGCATTAGCTGAAACTGGCGGAGATACTGCCAACAGTAGGTCTCTTTGTCCAGGTATAGTGGGGGCCTTTGTGGTGGTGGTGAAGGCCCCCTGTTGGCAGATTGCAGTGGAGCCAGGACACCATCACTACATCCTAACCCACTCTTGAATGGCAGATTTAGGGTTTCTCTGCCCACCTAGATCCAACCAAAAGGCTGGGCATGTGTGTTGGTTTTCTGCACAAAAAAACGGCCAAAGTCTGGAGGTCTGTCAGGGCAGATCTGGCACTACAATTCTGCTTCTCTTTCCTCGACCCCTCTGTTCATACACTGATTGTTCAGCTTCAGTCAGCTGCACAGGCTAAAGCTTCTTTTTTTAAAAAAAAATGATGTTGTTTTTATAGACATGGTTGATGCATTTCCTTTTAAAAGTAATATAATTTACTCATTAGAGTTTCAGGGGTAGCGGAGGTAAAAATTGAACCTACAAACAATGAATTGATGACCCTTCCCGAAGGCCAGGAAGATAGCATGAATCTGCAGGTGATAGAGAACAAGCCATTGAAACCAACACCACTACCAAGGACCTGGAAACCAGAAAAAACACCAAAACTATCAGTTCTGTCTGTGGTTCAGTTGTCCATTATTCTCAGGTGTGGATATTCTCAGTGTTTCCTGTGGATACATGTACATACTTTACATTTTCAGTATATTACTAATTCATAGCTGCCAAGTTATCCCTTTTTAAAGGGATTTTCCATTATGCTGAATAGGCTTCCTCGCGAGAAAAGGGAAAACTTGGCAGCTATGTACTAATTATGTCCATATTTCTCACAAACTCCCTGAGAGCAAAAGAAAATGCATTTCTACTGTATTTCAATCGGTTTTCTATTGTCCCGATTTCCAAGTGATACGATCAGTCCATTCGTCAATGTCAAGGCTTTGAAGTTAGTTCTTTGCTCCATTATGTGAACCAGAAAAAGAATACTTAACCTTTATCTCCCCACCATGTGAGCCTTTTGAATTCATCCAAGTGTATATTGGACTTTGTTCCATTGTGCCACATAGTTTGCAAAGGTGCAGGGGAAATGAATCACTATGATTCTTGCTTCGACAATAATTTGATTCTGTTAAGAAATGAGCCCTTTCTTACACACTGCTTTACAGCTGTATTCTAACGCACACTTACATCACAATGAGTTTTGAAAGGGCAGGATATACCGGTAAGTGTTTTTAGAAGCTCACTATTTTATATAAGAAGAGAAAGAAGTCTGATCTAGAATGTTGTAAGATTGGTTGTGTGGGTTATCATGGAACATACAGGTTTTTAGACTGTTTCTAGCTCAATACTGACTGGCAGTGGCTCTCATTACAAGTAACAACTTGCAGTGGTATCTTTCTGGTTTATTAGCCACACATTTTGGATTTCACAACACGCCCTTCCTCTTTTCAGTAAAGTCAGAGATGACTGCAAATTGGAAGAGGTGGATATTCTCCTTCCCCGGAGTGATTTCACCAACTGCCTGACACTTGTCAAAGCCGCTGGACGTATATGGTAAGGCCTCTTATTTTCATGCTGGTTTGTACATTCAGCTCTTAAAAAGCATGCAGTCAGGGTTTTTTTGGTCAGTTCCAGCAATGTCACCTCATCACTACTGATCAATTTCATAAGAGACAGCTCAAGTTAATGTTAATCAATTGACCCAAATTAAGGCTCACCCACACATGCTCCAAGCTTTCTAGGCACAGGTCTGAGCTTTCTCCTCTCCCAGGGCTTTCCTTGGGAAAACCCATGTTTTACTGCTGAATCGGAGCAAACAGCAATCTGGAAAACCCTATTGCTGTTTACTCCCACTGGGCGGTAAAATTTTCCCCAGAGAGAGCATTGGGACAAAAAAAACCCAACAACGCCTGGACCTTGAAAGTCTAAACCTGTGCCTAGACAACTGGAGCAAAGGTAAGTGTGGATGAGGCCTAAGAAAAGCCCTGCTGGATCAGGCATAAGACCCATTGAGTAGTCCAGCATCCTATTCTTACAGCTGTGGGAAGCCTGCAGGCAGGACCTGAGTACAACAACACTGCTGCTATTGATCCTCCGCAACTTGTATCCATATACATAGATGCACATGTACACATGCACTCATTCACACTTCTTTATTCTTGTTAGCCTGTTCTGTGTGAAATCTGTTGTAGCTCTTGCTGTTGTAGCTCATGCTAGTCTTTCTCAATAGTAGTGATACAAGTGATATAAGTGTGAAATGATTGTCCAAAAGAAGATTGCCAGAGCCCTGCCTTGTAATCTATCTAAAATCTATCTTTATATTTAACCTTTTGAGTTAACCTTTCGATCAGTCTATTTTTGGGTGTGAACTTTATTTTGGATTTTTAAATAAGTTATTTAACATCTATCTTTTCTTGTTCTTGATCATTACCCTCTTCGGGTTTGCCAAGAAAGAAAAGTGGGATATATTTTTTTTCAAAAGCAACATCTGTTCACTCTGACTGGCAGGTGAACAACATACTTATATTGTTTTTATACTTACTTCATATGGTGACCTGTCATTTTGCAGTGTTCAGGGGAGCTGGCTATATAAGTCGGTTAGGGGATGCTAGTTTTGCATTCCTGCCAGAGACCAGAAATGAATTTGTTAAAATACTGAGAACTGGTGCTTGGCAATTTAGGTTTTAATTTGCAAATCACCAACTTAGTATTTATGTAACACAGAACAGAAGTTTTAATCCCCACATTTCTCAGTACAGTATATGCTTCAGTTGGGCATTCCCATGCTAATGAGTTCGTGAGGGAGTTGAAACACAAAGAAACTTACAAGCACTTAAAACTGCTCCACAGCCTTTGTGGACCACAAGATGTCACACTTTCTCTACCACAGTTTATTCCATATGACAAACAGTCCAGTGGCATTATGCTTTTGCATCCATATATTTCAGTGCAAAGAAAACACAATGCAAATGTAGTGGGGGGAGTCATCATTTACATTCTGTTTGCAGTCTATAAGGTACAACATCAATGAACACTGATCATATTCACCAGAGAGATTTCTGTCCTGCACATGGGACAAATAAGCGAACATTGGCAATTTCCACTCCCATTTTCATGGATATCCTACAACATTCCCAAGAGGAGGTTAAGAAAGTAGAGAATTTCCATTATCTCACATATTTTGCAGAGGCAGTAGGGAAGTTAGTGTGCTTCCTAGAATATAAGTATCAGTGACTGAGGAAAGGGAGGGAGGGCGAAATGGACCTAGATTAGAGGTGCCTAGATCTCAACTCCTGCTGTGTCTTCCCTTGTGTACTCTCTAGTCCTCAGTTGCAAGTCTGACTCTCTCTGCTCTCCTTTGATGTACTTCACATGCCTGCTGCACACTGCGCACAAGAAAGTCACTTTCTCAGGCCTTGTCAGTGATGGGAGGGAATTCTTCCCAATAAGTTTCAGAGAGGAAGTCCCCCTGTCACGGAAAGCTGATGGGCATATTCAGATTAGTAGAAAGAAGGCTTCTTTAAAAAAATCCAATATTTTAAAAGTGCTGGAAAGAAGGGGAGAACAATTGCTGGCTACATTTATCAAGTATAAAGCAAAGAGTAATAGAATGAAGTGACAGAAAAGGAAATCTACCTTAAAATGACCTATCAGACCAATTCAGCAATGCAGTAAGCTATTTACAGAGATGGTAGAATCTCCTATTTAGTGCATATAATGCGTGTGTGCGTGAACATGTGTGTGTGTGTCTAAGTAGATAGTGTGTTTTGGCATGTGACTGGATAATCCAGGGAATTCTCCCTGAATCCATAATTCTATATGATTCTATAATTCTATAATTCCAGGGCTAGGGCTGTGTACTGGAATGCCATAATAAAATTGCTCAACCAGCCTAATAAGCCAATTATGTTAGGTTTCTGGGCTGAGATAAACAGAATACCCCCAGATTGTCTACTGGAATTTCCACTGGACTTGATATGCGTACAAAGCCAGAGGCTTTAATACTTGATATTATTCATTTTAATTTATTTAAAGATGTATCTTCCAACTTTCAGCAGCCTTAACTGCCAAAGAGCAATTTAGAGAACTTTCTCCCCACTCAAAGAATGAATTCAAAAGTATAGAACTCAAAACCACAGGGTCAAAATCATTTTGTACCTTCATTCAATATGGATCATTGGTTTAGGCTGACATAATACTTTAAAAAAAATTATAAAAAAAAACAAGTTGATCACCAAAAGCTGTTACCTTTCATGTTCATAACAGCATCAGAATTAAGAATTCTTTCTGGTTTCTAAGCTTCCTCTATGAGATTTGTGACCCCATAATAGCCACAACCCCAGAGTTGTCCGCGACTGGACTTAACGTTCAGGGGTCCCTTTACCTTTAATAGACTATAGATGAGTACCCCTAGATCACCCTAAACTCTGATAACGTATTTCTATTTCACCTCCCTGCTTGGAAGCTTTAACTGATGTCTACTGCTTGATTGGATTGTCTGCTTAGCTATCAATTTCATCCTGACTCTCCAGTGTTTTTGAATGCCAGACTGCCAGATCAGAAGCCATCACCAAAGCGAACAAGAATCCTCATCAGTCAATGCTTTCCCCCCCTTCCCCCTTCTCCAATTCACTACAGTGTCTCCCAGTGGAAAGACCTGCATCGCTTGGGATGCATATTTCATCAAGGGGATTATATAGTGGCTGTGAATGACCTGCATGCAAAGAGCATAGATGAAATGTCTTTGTTCATAACTAGATCCACAAGAAAGGAGGTAAGAGCCAACAATTTAACTAGTTAGGACCACCAAGCAGTGAATTAGTTTGTGGCAATTAGCCGTGGGGCTTATCCAGGCACATTTGTTCAGACAAAAGCATGGCTAACTTGTTGTTGTTGTTGTTGTTGTTGTTGTTGTTGTTGTTGTTGTTGCTGCTGCTGCTGCTGCTGCTGCTGCTGCATACAATCTCCCATGTGGCTACCCATATGTTGGTCTATTGTGTGCAGCCAGCAGTTTCACACCAGGGTAAAAAGTGGTAGTAGATTTCCTACCCTCAGCAACCCACTTTAATTTGAGCATGGACCTTATCCAAGGACTATGTTTTTAATGATTTTGCTCTGGAACATAATGGAAGACAGTGTGACATAGGAGCCAACTCCTGCAGTGTAATAAAACTCAAGCATCTTAATCACATCAAGTTTCATTAAAAGCTGTTAATAAAAATAGGCGCACACCCACCTGCCCCCCAACAACAAGAGGTTTCATAGAGTATTCATGAACTGGGATACCTGCTTAGAGGGACAATGGGTTAAACGCAGTGCTAGCAAAAAAATACAAGTTGTGCGGGAAGTTTCATTTGGGCTAGAGCAAGAGTCTTTCAGAGTGCCCAGGGGACAGCATGGGCTGTTCTGTTGTTGGGAAGAAAAATGTACACAATGAAGAAGGGCTGAGCAGACAAGCAAAATGAAATGTGAGCAACTGAACGATAAGGGGCCAAGGAGGCAGAGGAGACAGAAGGGGAAATGGTCTAGTATGTGGAAAGCTGGAGAAAGCAGTGGAAGAAGCAGAAGTGTAGTGTAGAACAGAAAGGTAAGTGGAAGTGATGGAAAACTGAAGACAGGGTCTGAGAATTTAGGGGAGGGGGGGCTAATGAAAAAATACAACTGGGTGAAAATTCTTCTTCAAACTGATCTTGGGGACAAGGAAGACTAGTTATGTGTTGAAAAGGGAAATGGAGAGGCACTGGGATTTGTATTCATCTCCTGTTGAGACTCCTGTTAGTTTTAAGGCAATTCCAGACTTCTCATTTCCATTGACCTGTGACCATTTCCATGGTACGTGTAAGGATTAAAGAGATACTGCATCACTAGTAATCATTTAATGTGGTTCAGGTTAGGTGATCATAGGTGATCATGGGTTAGGTGGCTATATTGGCTCAAAAACAATTGGCTTAACACTGTGGATTCATACTGTGGTAAATAACCTCTTGGTAAATGTTACTCTATAATCTCTCCCTGTTTGCCATACATTGCTTTACGTATTATGAAGTAGCTAGATTGTGCAATTCTTAACCAATCACCTACTCCTAGATAACCATTTTGCCTAACACACACACACACACACACACACACACACACACTTATATGTATTTGGTATCCCAGGGATTAGTCCACCTCCCTAGCCACTATACCACACTACCTCAAAGTTTATTTTACCCAGAGATCTTCCATATTGTATTGGTGCTGGCAATTGCAGGCTCTACGCGCTTCTCTGTGTCTGGCTGTCAAAACTATTTGTTGAGAACCACTCATTGTAAAACCTTGGATTTCTCATGGCCTGCATCAGGATTCTGTGAACACTCAACTTCACAAAGCTGTGTGGTACCACAATTCATCACTAAGATTAGATAATTTTAAACCTGCAAAGGTATATAGGGGAAAGGTAAGGTTATGAATTGTCTATACAAAGTTGCTAATCACTGTTATATTAACACAATGATGCAGGCTTGTAAACTATAAATACGGTAGTAGCATGCTAAGTGCTTATCTGTTCTTTTCTTTTTCTTTTTTCAAAAGGTGAAACTGACTGTATGTAGGCTTCCAGATTCAAAAATTTTACATGCTCAAGGATGCAAATGTTCCTAATGGAGAAAAATGTAAGTGTATGATGAACCTGCCTACTCTTCTATGCAAACGTCATCAACAACTCAGTTGTAGTAAGCAGGTTTAGTTTACCATGATTAAGAGAGTTTTAATCCAAATATTCTGATTTCACTGGCTTGTTATCCCATTTCCTTCTAGAACTAGATGTTACTTATTCCAGAACTAGCATGATTTAGACTTGTCTATCATGTCCATTATCAGCACTAGAGCGAAAACACAGGATCCCCATCCCCTAAATTGGAATATACGCTATGAAGCAAATCTATAGAGTTCCCAGCCCACATTTGCCTCATAATGATAGTGCAGAGAGAACTTTTGCAATGGGAGATGTGCATTCATACTTTACCAACTGAACCACCAGCAGCTGGTGGCAATTTAAAGAAGTATTGCTATATGTTCTATTGGAAATGTTATTCAAAATGAAACATTTGAATGGTGGGTAAATAAATATAGTCTATGATGGGTAGGGATACATGCCAAAATCCAGCTCAAACTGGGCACAGTAGCATGGGTTGGGCATACAACATGTACAAGGGCCTACAGCCTATACACAGGATATCAGATAACTTTATGCATGGGCAGCCAGGTCAAGCAGCCATTCTCAGAACAGTGGTTCTGGAATCAGCAGATTCCAAAATCCAATCCAGATGTTTTGTATATCAGGATCAAGAAGTTCAATTCCTAGGAGCTTCTTTGTGAAAAGGCAGGATCCACATGTAATAAAAAATATTTTTATTTGTTACTTGTTGCAGAATCTTCATTGGCCAAGATCTTAGGTCAAGAAGACTTGAAAACAGTGCCCTCCCCCTCAAAAAAAAACCACCGTGAAGACACCAAAACTTTGTGTCATAAAAAAGTAGCATGGTGGTGGTCTCTCCTTTTGTAGCACTCAGTGAACTACACCAGACCGGGACAGGACTATTCCCCTGCAAATTTTGAAACACAGTGGTATTCAGAAGAAATGGTATTTCACTGCTGTGAATATCCATACATGTATTTAAAACCGTTTCAGAGTTCGTGTGCTGCTCCAAGAACAAAGATGCTGCCATCTTTCATCTGTATCTTCCCACTGTGGTATCAGATATTTGTCTTTCTTTTTTCATTTCATTTTTCTTTGTTTTTCTATTCTATCATATCATCAACACATGTTGCATTACAGTCCAACATAAGATAATAAGAAAGGAATAGCATAAATATAAGACATATGTAAGTGAATAATAATAGTAACATAACTTATTCCTCCATCTTATTTAACTCTTATACATCTTAACTTTTACTCCCCTTCCACTCTTTCCATGGTTTCCTATTTGCTATCATTTTAACTGTGTTTTCTTATTCTACTAAGTTATTTTCTTACATTCTCACATGTTGTACCATCTACTGCTGAGTGTTTTTTATCAGTCTGTTACGATTATTTTCATGTTGTAATATTTTTTCCACATAATCTATATATAATGTCCAGTCTTCTTTTAGACTCTTTATTTCTTAATCTAGTTGTCATGCTGGCTAATTCTATATATTCTAATATTTTAAGATGCCATTATTCTCTTGATGGTACAGCATCTGTTCTCCACTTTTGTGCCACCAGAATTCTGGCAGCTGTCTTTCAAAACGAAAGCAAAACATACTTTAAAGCCAAGTCAAACCCCATCCTGGAGGTTAGCTTGACTTGGAGCCGGTGGGAAACCTTAGCTTTTTAAAATACCTATTTACCGTGTTTCTCCTAAAATAAGACGGTCCTCAAAAATAAGCCATGTCAGGCTTTTCATTAGTAGAGTAAATATAAGACATCCCCCGAAAATAAGCCGGGGGTGGGAGCCGCTTCGGGGAGCGCAGCGCAGCGCGAAGAGCCTGGTGAGAGGCAGCTGCAGCTGAAGCCCAGGATCTGCGTGGGCGACTGGGGGCGAACGCCCTGAGCGCTGCGGCGGTGGCGAAGAGGTGCCCGATTTATTCCTCTTAAATAAACTTCAAATAAGCGTGCAACTAATTTTCATTTCGAAATTCCCCATGGCACTGAGAGAGCGGGTGTGTGTACATTAAAAAACCCCACAAAAAACCTGGGCTGCCCTCCCATTTGTGGATGGAACTCCATTGTCCCCAAAGCAACCCCCGCTTGGCCTGCGCTTTCTTCGCCTCGGGCCGGCGCGGCAGATGCCGCTTTGACGTCCTTTCTCCCGCATGCGCGCCCAAGCCCCGCCCCCGGGCGCACGCGACGGAGCTCCGGCAATAGCCGGGTATTTAAGCGGCAGGGAGCGGAAATCCCTCCTCCTCCCCTTGGCGCCGTTCTAGCCCCTCTGCCAGCGAGCTTCCGGCTTCGCAGGTTCCTCGGGTCCTCGGTGTTGGGGGACGAGGCGGATGGCGGAGCAGGTAAACCGCTTCCCGCCTCGCTCTCCTCACGCGCTCAGCTGAGCAACAGTCACGCATCGGGACAAAAGGCTCCGGTAGTCTCGCCCCCCCCCCCGTATCTTGGTGCCGTCCCTTCCCGGTCCTCGCTTGTCAGGGACCTTCTCGGCTCCTCGGGTGGCGGGTAGCATCTCCGCAGTGCTCAGGGCGCTCGTCCCCAGTCGCCCACGCAGATCCCGGGCTTCACCTGCAGCCGCAGCTGCCTCTCACCAGGCTCTTCGCGCTGCGCTGTGCTCCCCGGCAAGAGGCGGCTGCACACAGCGCAGCACGAAGAGCCTGGTGAGAGGCAGCTGCGGCTGCAGGTGAAGCCCGGGATCTGCGTGGGCAACTGGGGACGAGCGCCCTGAGTGCTGCGGCGGTGGCGAAGAGGCGCCCGATCAGCCCGCTTCTCAGCACGCAAATGGGAGGGCCAGAACCCCACTGAGCTCCGCAGTATTACGGTATTATTGTGCTTTGTTACAAGGGCAGCCTTGCCATTTTTCTGCTCCCCAGCTCTCAACGGGTCCCGCGCGGTGCGCTGCTGCCGGCTCTCAACGGGTCGGGGCTCGGCGCAGCATGCTGTTGCCATCTCCCGCTCGAAAAAATAAGACATCCCCCGAAAATAAGCCGTGTTGTGTTTTTTTGGAGGAAAAATAAATATAAGACGTGTCTTATTTTAGGAGAAACACGCTATGATGTAAATAACAGTCTTACGGTAAATGTTTTGTTAATTATTATTTTTTGCCAATTTATGGGGCAAATGCTTTCTGATTTATTGAGTTAGTTATGCTCATAGTTAGGAAATCCATGCTTGCACATCACTTTCACCTTTTCCTTCAGCAGAGGTTTATATTCTTGTAGAGATCATTAATATCCAAAAACATATTGTGCTAATTCATGTGCAATGCTAAACCATGGTTTTAACACTACATGCACAAGCTAAAGGAAACAAAATCTCTGGTTGTGCGATTCCCCCATTCTGGCCAGGAAAAGGACTTTGCTCACATTTAATTTCACTTTCCACACATCCTATGAACCAGTTAACATGGTTTCAAACAAACTCTAGTCAGTTTCAAAGCAAGCCAGCTTCAAATCACAATTTATAAATTGGCTTGTTTAACTAAAGTTTCCTTTGAACCACAAGATCTGATTCATACATATCATCAAGTGCTGTCTATGACCCATAACATCTTATTTGGCTTGTTGTTGTTGTTTAGTCGTTTAGTCGTGTCCGACTCTTCGTGACCCCATGGACCATAGCACGCCAGGCACTCCTGTCTGCACTGCCTCCCGCAATTTGGTCAAACTCATGTTCGTAGCTTCGAGAACACTGTCCAACCATCTTGTCCTCTGTCGTCCCCTTCTCCTAGTGCCCTCAATCTTTCCCAACATCAGGGTCTTTTCCAAGGATTCTTCTCTTCTCATGAGGTGGCCAAAGTATTGGAGCCTGAGCTTCACGATCTGTCCTTCCAGGGAGCACTCAGGGCTGATTTCCTTAAGAATGGATAGGTTTGATCTTCTTGCAGTCCATGGGACTCTCAAGAGTCTCCTCCAGCACCATAATTCAAAAGCATCAATTCTTCGGCGATCAGCCTTCTTTATGGTCCAGCTCTCACTTCCATACATCACTACTGGGAAAACCATAGCTTTAACTATACGGACCTTTGTCGGCAAGGTGATGTCTCTGCTTTTTAAGATGCTGTCTAGGTTTGTCATTGCTTTTCTCCCAAGAAGCAGGCGTCTTTTAATTTCGTGACTGCTGTCACCATCTGCAGTGATCAAGGAGCCCAAGAAAGTAAAATCTCTCACTGCCTCCATTTCTTCCCCTTCTATTTGCCAGGAGGTGATGGGACCAGTGGCCATGATCTTGGTTTTTTTGATGTTGAGCTTCAGACCATATTTTGCGCTCTCCTCTTTCACCCTCATTAAAAGGTTCTTTAATTCCTCCTCGCTTTCTGCCATCAAGGTTGTGTCATCTGCATATCTGAGGTTGTTGATATTTCTTCCGGCAATCTTAATTCCGGCTTGGGATTCATCTAGTCCAGCCTTTCGCATGATGAATTCTGCATATAAGTTAAATAAGCAAGGAGACAATATACAACCTTGTCGTACTCCTTTCCCAATTTTGAACCAATCAGTTGTTCCATATCCAGTTCTAACTGTAGCTTCTTGTCCCACATAGAGATTTCTCAGAAGACAGATGAGGTGATCAGGCACTCCCATTTCTTTAAGAACTTGCCATAGTTTGCTGTGGTCGACACAGTCAAAGGCTTTTGCATAGTCAATGAAGCAGAAGTAGACGTTTTTCTGGAACTCTCTAGCTTTCTCCATAATCCAGCGCATGTTTGCTATTTGGTCTCTGGTTCCTCTGCCCTTTCGAAATCCAGCTTGCACTTCTGGGAGTTCTCGGTCCACATACTGCCTAAGCCTGCCTTGTAGAATTTTAAGCATAACCTTGCTAGCGTGTGAAATGAGCGCAATTGTGCGGTAGTTGGAGCATTCTTTGGCACTGCCCTTCTTTGGAATTGGGATGTAGACTGATCTTCTCCAATCCTCTGGCCATTGCTGAGTTTTCCAAACTTGCTGGCATATTGGGTGTAGCACCTTAACAGCATCATCTTTTAAAATTTTAAATAGTTCAGCTGGAATATCATCACTTCCACTGGCCTTGTTATTAGCAGTGCTTTCTAAGGCCCATTTGACTTCACTCTCCAAGATGTCTGGCTCAAGGTCAGCAACCACACTACCTGGGGTGTACGAGACCTCCATATCTTTCTGGTATAATTCCTCTGTGTATTCTTGCCACCTCTTCTTGATGTCTTCTGCTTCTGTTAGGTCCTTACCACTTTTGTCCTTGATTATGGTAATCTTTGTACGAAATGTTCCTTTCATATCTCCAATTTTCTTGAACAGATCTCTGGTTTTCCCCATTCTATTGTTTTCCTCTGTTTCTTTGCATTGCTCATTTAAGAAGACCCTCTTGTCTCTCCTTGCTGTTTTTTGGAAATCTGCATTCAGTTTCCTGTATCTTTCCCTATCTCCCTTGCATTTTGCTTGCCTCCTCTCCTCCGCTATTTGTAAGGCCTCGTTGGACAGCCATTTTGCTTTCTTGCATTTCCTTTTCCTTGGGATGGTTTTCGTTGCTGCCTCCTGTATAATGTTACGAGCCTCCATCCATAGTTCTTCAGGCATTCTGTCCACCAAATCTAAATCCTTAAACCTGTTCCTCACTTCCACTATGTATTCATAAGGGATTTGATTCAGATTGTATCTTACTGGCCCAGTGGTTTTTCCTACTTTCTTCAGTTTAAGCTGAAATTTTGCTATAAGAAGCTGATGATCTGAGTTACAGTCAGCTCCAGGTCTTGTTTTTGCTGACTGTATAGAGCTTCTCCATCTTTGGCTGCAGAGAATATAATCAATCTGATTTCGATGCTGCCCATTTGGTGATATCCATGTGTAGAGTCGTCTCTTGTGTTGTTGGAAGAGAGTGTTTGTGATGACCAGCTTGTTCTCTTGACAGAACTCTATTAGCCTTTGCCCTGCTTCATTTTGAACTCCCAGGCCAAACTTGCCAGTTGTTCCTTTTATCTCTTGATTCCCTACTTTAGCATTCCAATCCCCTGTAATGAGAAGAACATCCTTCTTTGGTGTCATTTCTAGAAGGTGTTGTAGGTCTTCATAGAATTGGTCAATTTCACTTTCTTCAGCACCGGTAGTTGGTGCATAAACTTGGATTACTGTGATGTTAAAAGGTCTGCCTTGGATTCGTATCGAGATCATTCTGTCATTTTTGAGATTGCATCCCATTACAGCTTTTGCCACTCTTTTGTTGACTATGAGGGCCACTCCATTTCTACTACGGGATTCTTGCCCACAGTAGTAGATATGATAGTCATCCGAACTGAATTCGCCCATTCCCTTCCATTTTAGTTCACTGATGCCCAGGATGTCGATATTTATTCTTGTCATCTCATTTTTGACCACATCCAGCTTACCTCCATTCATGGTTCTTACATTCCAGGTTCCTATGCAATATTTTTCTTTACAGCATCGGACTTTCCTTTCGCTTCCAGGCATATCCGCAACTGAGCGTCCTTTCGGCTTTGGCCCAGCCGCTTCATCAGCTCTGAATCTACTTGTACTTGTCCTCCGCTCTTCCTCAGTAGCATGTTGGACGCCTTCCGACCTGAGGGGCTCATCTTCCAGCGTCATAACTTTTATATGCCTGTTGTCTTTGTCCATGGAGTTTTCTTGGCAGGGTTACTGGAGTGGCTTGCCAGTTCCTTCTCCAGGTGGATCACGTTTAGTCAAAACTCTCCACTATGACCTGTCCATCTTGGGTGGCCCTGCATGGCATAGCTCATAGCTTCTCTGAGTTATTCAAGCCCCTTCGCCACGACAAGGCATTGATCCATGAAGGGGCTTATTTGGCTTAGGCCTGGGCTATTTAAAGGAACATATTATCCCATACAAACCTGCCTGGACTCTGAGATCTCTCAGAACTTCTGCCACCCTCGCAGGCACGTTGATGGAGATGTGAGAGAATGCGGTCTCAGTGGCTGCTCCCAGTCTTCGGAATTCCCTTCCTAGAAAGGCTAGAATGGGTCCCTCCTTGCTGTTCTTCCACCAGCAGGTGAAGACTGTTTTATTTCAATAGGCTTTCAGGAACTGACTGTTTTTAAGAAAAGGGCTTTAAATAATTCTGTGTTTTACTGTTTTTACTATATGTATATTAATATATTTGTTTTTTACATTGTTTTCATTCTATTATAGTTTTTTTAAATCATTACCTTTTGTATATTTTTAGGTTTTTGTATTTTATCCATGTTATTTCAGGTTTTTTTTAATCCATATTATTTCAGAGACGCGGGTGGCACTGTGGTCTAAACCACTGAGCCTAGGGCTTGCCGATCAGAAGGTCGGCGGTTCGAATCCCTGCGACGGGGTGAGCTCCCATTGTTCGGTTCCAACTCCTGCCCACCTAGCAGTTCGAAATCACGTCAAAGTGCAAGTAGATAAATAGGTACCGCTCCGGCGGGAAATTTTTCTGTAATAAGACAGCTACTTTGAGATCTTGTATAGAATGTCCTGGGTGTTCTCCTACTGGTTTCTCTGTCTTGTGATTCCTGATGTCAGATTTATGTCCATTTATTGCAGGCTCTGGTACCAGCGTCCATGTTAGGGGTCAGGGTCCAGTGTCAGGGGTACGTTTACCTTTACCTTTACTTATTTCAGTTTTTGTAAATGGCCTTGAGTCCCAGTCTGGCGAAAAGGTGGGATATGGAGGATCAAAGATTTGTGGAAATTAAATAAAGTGCTTCCATCCACATGGCAGCATGAGAGGGGAAAGGCTTTGATCAAGCTCATTGTAGTTTGTACATTATTTAGTGTTGTGCGTGAACCAGCCCTTTGAGTAACCATTAAATCAATGTTAACTTATTTAAATAAGCACTCAGCTTTACACAGAAGCACAGGTCCTGTTCCCTTGGACAACTGGGATTTTTAAATATTATATTGTATCTTGCTTCTGGTGTATAAGATGTAGACAAGAGAACCATATGTTCTATTCTATAGAAATATGCTACATTATATATTTCTGGTTTGGATAAATGACAGTAACAAATGATGTTATGCTGAATCAGTTAGCTTCTGGTGCAGGGGAAACAATAAGAATGTTTGTGCATGCAGTTTCTACAGAGAAATGTCATCAGAAGGTGACATTACCCTTCAGTTCTTTTGTGCCTAGTCACTTAGCTACTCAGGTCGGCTCAAGGCATTTTGCTTCATGAGGCAAAGGACAAGATGGCTCTTCCCCCACCATTGAATGCACAAAAACATTGGGGAGGGGTCGTGGGTCAATGGCAGAGCACCTGCTTTGCAGGCAGAAGGTCCCAAGTTCAATCACTGGCACCTCAAGGTAGGGCTGAGAAAGATTCCTGCCTAAAAGCATGAGGAGCTGCTGCCAGCCAGTGTAGACAATACTCAATGCACTGGCTCAGTTTAAGGCTCCTACGCTCCTATCTAACCAACTACTGTAGATTGGTAGTTAAATTTCCCTTCAATACTGGCAATGGGACAGTGCCCTCTACTGCACCTTTAGTGGGTGACTTTTAAGCCTATAGCAAGAGATGTCACAAAGGAGGACAGGTCACTGCTACTGTGACAACCCACCCACCCACCCACCTTGATCCTAGGCTAATCCGTCTCCTGAGTTGTGATGTTTCTTCATAACTTTGTGGTGACTACTAATCTGGCTGTAGAGTTGTTGAATCACTCTTTGCGCTCGTATCTCCATTTCTCTCACAAATCAGATTATTCATTATCCCTCCCCCCCCCAAAAAAAAAGTTTAGGGATGTTCATAGCATATAGTCAAACAATAGTCAAGGTCATAGCTTTTAAGCACTTGTCAAATTTGGCTCTTTTATTGTTATTACTGTTAGTTTTCTTGGGGAACAATAAGGAGCTTTATTTCAGCTAGTATATGGGGCAACTATTGTTTCCACCCATAGCAGTGCATTTTAATCTTCTCCCACAACCTTTTCAGATTTTTGTCTTATTAAAGACTCAGCTTTAACCAGATGAGTCTCACAGGCAACTTGGAACGTATGGAGCAGTTCCTAGAAATGCTTCTGGCATTTCAGGTGTTCCTTGAATATCAAATTTATTGATTTTTTCTTTTATTTTAAGGGCTGCTGCCAAGAGTTCATATTCTCCAGATTCTCTGAACTATAACAAAATAGATCCCATCTGTGCCCTATGAAGATATCCATCAGAACAGATTGATCTGTTGGGAAAAGCCAATAGATCAATGCTTAAGCATCTGTATGGCAAGCAGATGGTCCCAGGTTCAATCCCTGGTATCTCTAGGTGGAGCTGGAATTCTGCAGTAATCTTTCCAGTAATGTTTCCAGTCAGTGTAGACACTTTTGAGTTAGATTGACCCAATAGTTTGACTCAGTATAAGCCAACTTCCTATATTCCTATTTTTCATAGTTAGGGTTGCCATATTTTCAAAAGTAAAAATCAGGACACCCCAAAATTGTTGAGCTTTTATTTCCGGATGTATGGCAGCCCTACTCATAGCTCCCTTTTCCTTATAGTGCACACATTGCTTGACTTGGTAACTGACTATTTCCTAAATTGAACTTCATTACGGTTGCCCAGTTGCAGATTGGAGAAGGCTGCCTTGATACAATGGGGCACAGGACCTCAAGGCAGCTTCTGATCATTTTCTCACTTTACTGCTGTGATGAGCAGGCTTTCCGAACAACCTCTCTCTTCTCCACTTTCGGCATTGACTTTCTTAGGAGAGCACATATACTTAGGGAAGCTGTTTCTTCCTTCAGTCTGTATTCCAAATGCCACCATCTTTATTCTGCTACAACCAACCTTTCACTTTTCATTACCTCTGTGGACATTTTGGTCCCAAAACCTCTGAATCCTCCATCCAGGTAAGCAAGATACACTATCACAGTTCAATGGCACTTTCCAGACAGACAAAAACACTCAAGGTTGGCACAGAGGTATGTATGGTAAGGGATGTGGCCTGGGGAAAAGGAGTGTAACCTGAGAAGACACAGGTTAGAGAAAGTCCCAGGGGTCAGAAAAAGACACCCAAGAAGCCACATTTAGCTCCTGAAGTATTTAGCTCCTGCTTCTGCTGTGGCCAACCAATCCAAAAGCAGGACATGAAAACAATTCTGACCCTCTTCTGCTGTTATTTCCCAGCATCCTGCATCTGATCCAAGAGGCAGCATATAGCCATCATAACTAGTACACCTTGATAGCTTTGTTCTTTATAAATTTGTCTTATTCCCTTAGATGAAAATTGTGGGAACTCAAGACTCTGGCTTGTGATATCAGTGGTGTGCAACATGGTGGGAAATAAGATGCAGCTAACAGCTGCTAATCTGGAATGCAAATGTCACCAATTGTTCTGTTCTGCTGCTTGGTAAACTCTACATCTTCAAATCGACCTAATTGATTAAACATTATTGACGTGCTGCACCTTTCAACCCTTTCAAGTCCTTATTGGGTATTGTGAAGGAGCTGCAGCTTTTAATTACGAATGTGCATTAAGCTTTGTTGCCTTTTCCTCAAAAGTTTCTCAGCTGCTTCCTGAATCAACTCTCCCACGTACCTTCTGAGTTGGCTCCACGCCAAATGTTACACTCCACCACTGTAATAATTATTACTCTGAGGGTTTTTATTCGTTTCAGTCACTTAGTTATGGGATAAAGTCTGTTCAGGCAATCACTGGATAGAGAGGTGTTTTTTTTAATGCACTGGGGCTGCTTCTGAGAACCTACAGCTATCACCCTGAACTGGCATCTATGAGAAGGGTTAAATCAGTAGAATGGCAAAGACAGAAATAGAGGGGAAAGCAGCTGTGCATTGGGCTGGGCTCAGCTTTTGGATGTGTTTGTGATGTAGATCAGGACACTGTTTATTCATATCCCTTTCACAAACTTGTTCTGAGAGAGGAAGTGTGTGTGTGTGTGTGTGTGTGTGTGAGAGAGAGAGAGAGAGAGAGAGAGAGAGAGAGAGAGAGAGAAATATCACATAATTAATCATAATTCATTTAAGGCAACAAACTGTACCGATATTGCACAAGCTCCTTACAGAGATGGCTGCAAATAGGGGTCGGGGATGCAGAACTATTTGTCACATTAAAGGCAGGAAATAATACATTATTGGGGGAAATGAAATTAGAGAACAAAGTGGGAAACAATAAGTAAAGGAGGGAAAGAAACAGAGCCTGCAGACCTCTTTAAGATTCCTTCTACAACTTCTGATTAAAATTAGAAGTTTATAAAAGTATGCATGGTGAGAGAACAGTGGACAGACAGGTGTTCCTCCTCTGCCCCTAGTACCAGAACTTGGGATCATCAAGTTAAATTGATGGACAACAGGAAAAGGCAGATAAAATAATATTTTTATATAATGCTGTGTTGTGATGTGGCCATTGACTTAGATGGCTTTCCAAGGGGTTAGTCCATTAAAAGCATCCAAACTATACTAATAACTGTACCAAATGAAAACAAGCTCATCCCTGGCTGCAGTATCACAATTTAACATTTTCAGAAACTGTCCTATTCCCACCTGTCTCATCTACATTTCTCATGTCCTGATTAGTACCCAAGTTTGAAGCTGCCCTGGTGGAAGCTATGAAATTTAAGCTCCGCTGGGCAAAATTGACCAGGGAAACAATGGAAAGAGATCAGGGAAATAGGAATCACTTTGTGTCAACTCTGAAACCCTTGAAAACCCCTTTTTTGCTTGCCAGTGCTCATTGATCTCACCACCCTGTCTCTGCACTCTCACTTGAACCTCATATTCACACCTTGAACAAATAAACAAATCGTAGGTTGAAGTGAATTAAGGGCTTGCTATCTCTGCATGGCGGACCACTTGGTTGGTCATGTGTCCTACTTTAGAGAAGGCAGTCAGAAGACAACCCTCTATTTAAAGGCATCCTATCTTTGAAGGGCTGTGCTCTCCAAAGTCTCGTTTAAAGATAATGAACCCTGAGAAGGGAAAGCAGAGACCTTGAAGCTGTCCATCAACAGGTAACACCTGGACAGTAGACTGGGCAGACACAAATGTAATCATTTAATCTTCCTCACCAGGGTGAGATGTATTGCATTTCTATTTAAATTGTCATTATTTCTAAGTTGGCTACTTTACACATTTATTTGTTTCAGAATGCATAAAGTGTTTTACATTCAAATAATACCTCTGCAGGGTACATAAGCACATACAACTATTATGCAAATCTGTGTCCTCTTTTAACCCGTTTGGTTATGTAGAAGTGACCATACAGGACTGTTCGGTTCCTCAAGGAGCTATTTTCTAATTCGCGAAAGGCATTGCTGGTGCTAACTTATGAAATGAAATTACTACCACTGTTGGAAAGTAGCTCACAGCGGTGATAATTGTGACATTATCTTTGATTCTACTCTCTTTTTCTGTCATTTCTGGGAAGTAGTAATTGAAAAATGAGCCTTCGAGTAGTATACATTTTAATGTCTGGGACAAAAAGGACTCTCTGCCGCTTTGCAAAACCTCTCTAAGCCCTGCAGTATGGGAGCAAGCTTTAAGTAGGGAGATATTTCCCCACATTTAACTCTGTTTTACATAAGGGTTTATTTTAGGTTTTTGTTTGTGCCAGTTTCTATCAGCTCTATGATACCACAGTTCATGCACATCTGACAGAGTGGAAAAGTTCGGCTGGTGCCAAGGTACTCATCAGAGAGACTCGATAAGAAGATGGCATTGTATAATGATGGTTAAAGGACCAAAGACATGAGAAGCAGAAAAGGCATTTGAGGTCACTTCAACTACCCCATTGCCTTGAGAGGAGTATGCAGTGGTTTTCAGTGCAACTCACTGAAATGTTTCAGACATTAAAGCATCTTCCAGATCTATTCCAAAAGCTATTCTGCTCTCAAAAGCAGCCCCCCCCCTTTACAACAAAGTCAATTTTTCTGTGGCTAGAACCTAGATCGGTTAACTGTACTTTCTTCCAAAATGCTAAAATGGTAGGAAACATATAACTTCTGTTTAAAAACTTGATCGGCTGGAGGAAGTTATGAGGAAACCATATTAACCATGTTACTCACTCTGATTGCTTTGTCAATGCAATTATTAGTTTATGACTTTAGTAAACCAGTGCAGTTGCTGTTATATTCAACTGTTACATTGCTATAAGTCGCTTCGTTTTCCGTTAAATCAGGGGTCAGCAAACTTTTTCAGCAGGGGGCCGGTCCACAGTCCCTCAGACGTTGTGGGGGGCCGGACTATATTTTGAAATTTTTTTTAATGAATTCCTATGCCCCACAAATAACCCAGAAACGCATTTTAATTAAAAGGACACATTCTACTCATGTAAAAACACCAGGCAGGCCCCACAAATAACCCAGAGATGCATTTTAAATAAAAGGACACAGTCTACTCATGGAAAAACTTGCTGATTCCCGGATCGTCTGCGGGCCGGATTTAGAAGGTGATTGGGCCGCATCCAGCCCCCGGGCCTTAGTTTGGGGACCCCTGCGTTAAATTTTAAAACGTCATTATCTTCTATATGTCTTAATTGAAGCATAGTACACCAATAAACAAATTGTTGTTGTTTTTTATCACTGCTTGTGCTTCACTCTCTGCCTCTCTGAGTTTCTACTGAACAAATTTGAATCCTGACTCTAGGACCAAATTTGTGTTGGTTTTCTGGCCAGGAATGGGCAAGGTATGATTAGCCTTCCATGATTAACACCTCACTTCTTAACACATTAATCAACCTTCAGTACATGTAATATGAACCAATGTAAAAATTTACTTTTATCTTGTTTATGTTGTAATGAAACCAAAGTAATTTCCTTAATAACAAAGAACATATGTAACTTGGGAGTGGGGGGGGAACTAAGTTGAGACAGTTGAAGCACCTTCTGTTCTCATCTTATATGTGTGTTTATTTTATTTTTTTCAAATCAGAACTGGATGGATAAGGATTGGCTTGATCTGAGTATTTGGAAGTTCTGAGAATTCAAGAAAATATTAATAAAGGTCACTGCTGTTGCCAAGGAATAGGATCACCCAAAATTCATACAGCCTTAAAATCATTAAGGTGAAAGATAGCATTTGAATCTCAACTTTATATACTCTAGAATCTAGACATTTATAATGCATATTTTATAGTCACATTGGAGATTAATAGCATGTGAGTTTGAAAGAGATACTCTGGATTCACTGCAGTTTAAACAGCCCATTGAATCTGTTGCTAAAGTTACCTGTCAGGCAAAAAATTGTCTCTTGGAAATGCAGGATGTTTACTTAAGTTACATAAAGGATCATGTCCTCTTGCCAATTAACCTTTGGGCAGCTCTTTCTGGGCCTAAAGAAAAAGTATATTTCTGCTTCAAGTTTCAGACAAAAAGCAGGTGAACAGTAAATATACCAGGGAGTAGCACATACTCCACATATTTTTTTTAATCCGTCTGTAATGTTCTGATGTCAGAAGGAAGAGATTGTCTGCAGGTTCCAAAAATATATATTGGACAAAATGGAGAGTGTTGATTTACCTTTTTAGTGGGACACAAAATCACTTATCTACTCCATATTAATTGATCCGAAAATAGCAATCACATGTTGTTTCTATATTTCAGGCCAAGCAAAAGGCAAATGATGCCCTGTCTTTTCCAAAACATCTGCAGGGCACCATCTTGTTTTCCCTTGATATAGGTGCTTAGTATAGTTGCTATATTGATTTTATTGAACAGGAGACATATCAACATTCCTATTTTGTAATTCCCATTTAATTTGGGACATTTGCAATTTCCAACAATAAAATAAAATGTTGATTATTTATTTTTACATGAATCCTATATAATTGTGTAGTCATTTACTTATAAATATAATTTCCATTGGTAATCAAAGAAATATCATTGATATTTACTAAAGATTAGATTTCTTGGGAGAAAAGCAATGACAAACCTAGACAGCATCTTAAAAAGCAGAGACATCACCTTGCTGACAAAGCTCCATATAGTTAAAGCTATGGTTTTCCCAGTAGTGATGTATGGAAGTGAGAGCTGGACCGTAAAGAAGGCTGATCGCCAAAGAATGGATGCTTTTGAATTATGGTGCTGGAGGACTCTTGAGAGTCCCATGGACTGCAAGATCAAACCTATCCATTCTGAAGGAAATCAGCCCTGAGTGCTCATTGGAAGGACAGATCCTGAAGCTGAGGCTCCAATACTATGGCCACCTCATGAGAAGAGAAGACTCCCTGGAAAAGACCCTGATGTTGGGAAAGATGGAGGGCACAAGGAGAAGGGGACGACAGAGGACGAGATGGTCGGACAGTTTTCTCGAAGCTACCAACACGAGTCTGACCAAACTGCAGGAAGCAGTGCAAGACAGGAGTGCCTGGCATGCTCTGGTCCATGGGGTCACGAAGAGTCGGACAGGACTAAACGACTAAACAACAACAAAAGATTAGAAACCCCATATAGACTTTTTGCATGAAAAAGAAAATGAGCTTATGATATCTGGGTTTGAGGATTGAAGAAAATATTGGTTTATTGAAAGTAGAATTGTTAGGTGTTATTTTGGAGTGGGTGTTTTGAATAATTTTCTATATATAGCTGAAAGACGAAGAATTGGAAGTTTTCTTTTTTACTCCTTTTGGTTTAAGTCTTTATTTAGATTAGTTTATCTTATACAAAAAGATATTTGGTATTTACCTTTGTATATTTATTTTTAGACTTCATACTCTCTCCTCTCCTCTCCAATTTTTATTAATTTCCATTGGGAATTTTGCTTCACAACCCCCAACCCAGCTCCTTCCCTTGATCAAGAAACCATCGAAGGCACCAACCAGACAGAAGTAGAAAAACGTAGAATCTCTTATTACTAAGTGGTTTTCCATAGCTTTTTGCAACTCCAGTTCTGTAATCTATGTACCCATTTCCATTATTAATCATTTTACTTTGTCAGTTCCAGTTGAATGAACATAAATAATGTCATTCTGAGTTTAAGATCATACTAGTAATTTTTTCCACCAGAATGTGGAAAGTTATAAAGAAGTGGGATGCTGTTGAGCATGAAATGTTGATGATGTGCTGAAAAGCTGTAGTCAATGAATACAAAACCATGGCAAGGATACAAGTACAGGGATGGGAACAGGCACAAAGACTGATGCACAGGCATGCTTGGAACATCACGCTCAAGCCAGAACACTCTACTGACAAAGGGGAAATCTAGTTAGAAACTACTCCCTCCTGACTTGGTGAGTAGATAACCACTGTTGGAATCAGGCTTTAATCAAGACCAAATTAATTGGCTAAAAAATGACGTGGTCATGCTGACTCCGGCCAATCACAACAAGAGTTTTCCAAGATTTCCCAGTGTCTAGACAGCTGCTTTTGTGGCTTGTTCATTCTCAACAGCACAATCCTTTCAAAACCCAGCAAGATGGAGAAGACTTTCTCCTCTTGCAATACTGAATAAGATGCGAGAAAGTGTTATTAGTCTCCCTCCTGCTGAATTTTGTTATCTAACTGCATGCTAGCACAGTTAAATGTGTTTGTCATTATGGCTGACTGTCCCCATTTCAAAACGAATTCTTTGCATAGCTATACCAGCCATCCGTCAAGTACAAAGATGTCAGCCATCACAGAGGTGACAAAAGTTTTATAACTTGAGTGACACATTTAAAAATTAAATAAGTTACTAGGCGATGGTAGCATACACTTAACTAAAATTCCCAAATGTGGAAATGATTAACTTAAAACAAAAAAGCCAGCCATGTCATTAAGCTGGCCTCCATACCAGAGAGGTAGCCAAGAGGGCAGGAGTCACCTAAGGAAGCCCTGTGTAAGGACTTCTACTTGCACAATGGTGCTGAAGATAAAAGGGCAAACGTAAAGATCAAAAGGCAAATGATTACTCACACAACTTATAAGTAATTTATGGAATCTGGTGTTACAAAATATGGTGATGGCTACTGGTTTGAAAGGGGATTAGGTAACCGCTATTAGGGACCCAGGTGGCGCTGTGGTTAAAACCACTGAGCCTAGGGCTTGCCGATCAGAAGGTCGGCGGTTCGAATCCCTGTGACGGGGTGAGCTCCCGTTGCTTGGTCCCAGCTCCTGCCAACCTAGCAGTTCGAAAGCACGTCAAAATGCAAGTAGATAAATAGGAACCGCTACAGCGGGAAGGTAAACGGCGTTTCCATGTGCTGCTCTGGTTTGCCAGAAGCGGCTTTGTCATGCTGGCCACATGACCTGGAAGCTATACGCCGGCTCCCTCGGCCAATAATGCGAGATGAGCGCGCAACCCCAGAGTCGGTCACGACTGGACCTAATGGTCAGGGGTCCCTTTACCTTTACCTTATTAGTCACGATAACTAAATGGGATATATCAGGGATGGGGAACCACAGCCCTTCCAGATGTTGTTGGGCTCCAACATCTGTTGGCTCCAGTCTGCATGGCCATTGGTCAGGGATGATGGGAGTTGTAATCTAGCACCTTGTGGCTCCCTACTCCTGGATTAGAGAGACCCATCATCCAATCCCGCAAAGCTCTCTTTATGTTCTTAACTCAGATACAATTGTAAGATCAAGGGTCAGGATATAAACAGAACTGAAAGTACGAGACAGAAGTTGCTCCAACGCCATGGGAACCTTCAATGCATTGTACCGTATTAGCTTTTTCAAAACATCCATGCAAAATACAAATAAAGCATAAATATATTTCAATAGTTTATTAAAAATGTATTTCTTTTATAAAAATGCCTAAAATATTCTTATTCATACATTTTTCTTGACATTAATTGTTCTACTCCGCACCTGTGCATAGTGTGCAATAATGATGTAAACTCTGCAAATAAGTTACAAAATTAGTGTTAAGACTCCTAGCTCTGAGATGCTGATTGCTATGCAGATTCAGACTACCATCTTTCAGGACAACTTGGGTTCATAGAATATATTTTTTTACTGTCTCAGGGGTGAGGATGGGGGGAACATGACTTAGATCAGGCATAGGCAAACTCAGCCGTCCAGATGTTTTGGGACTACAATTCCCATCATCCCTGACCACTGGTCCTGTTAGCTAGGGATCATAGGAGTTGTAGGCCAAAAACATATGGAGGGCCGAGTTTGCCTATGCCTGACCTAAGCAATGGATGTTAGTCCACCAAATTCATCATATAAAAATGGTTGTTTGGAAGACTCTTGGTCATGAAAATTTCAGGAAAGCCCCCCAAAGCTTGAACAATTTAAGACTGGCAAGGCAGCCAATTGGCAGAACAATGCCCCTTAGAAACAAAAACCTTAAATTTGGATGCTTGTCACTTAACATGTGGTGAGACCACAAGCAAGTAGCATGAAATCCCCAGTAAAATATTTGCATACTTGTTTGTCCCCCTGGGACCTAAATAGATACTTCAATATGACAGGGATTAATCAGTAGCCATCACTTTCTTACCTATCAGGAGGGATTTCTTTATGCCATCTAAGGAGCCTGGATTTGTAATAGAGGTGCTTAACATTTTGCATTTCTTTAAATTGCTTTTCAGGGCATACCTCCTTTGACAAAGTTTCTACTCGTTACAGCTACAGATAACAAACGGTATCCTTATAATTAGCAAATGAAGGAACCCGTCACTGTATTATTGCTTCTGCAAAGGTCAGAGCCAAAGAAAAGGACAGAAAAAACAGAAAGGGAATATACAGCTGCAAATTCCATCTACTCTTCTTCCTAGTTCCACCCTGCAGCCTCCATCTTCCAGGCTCTGAAATGCTTCTCCATTTCATTTCTGGCTTTCCAGTTTCCTACATTAACAGTAGGGATAATTTTCTGAGGTTTCAACCACTGGATGAATCGTTTCATTTCGAGGAAGCTGCTGTGCTCACTGTAAGGTATTCCTGCAAATGAAACAACACAGAATAAATTTTGGTAACAACAAGCTGTATCCACAATTGCTGTCTTCAAGTGCACAGGAGCAGGAGCAACGATAGTTAACAATGAAGTATGATGTTCATTAATAAATCATTTCAATTTTGTTAAGGAACATCCATTACCCACAAGAAGAAAGAATACAGTATGTATTCAGAAAAGAAATAAACATATTGAAACATTTGAAATTATGTTACCATATATAGTAATATTTCCTTTGGTCTGAGGTTTAATATCACTCAAAGAGCCACGCCCATCTGAATAAGTCCAACCAGTGGGTTTAAAAGCCAAAATTTGATCAAAATTCTCAGAGAATTTGTTCAAGTGATTCTTCAAATTCTATTGAAAGAAAAGAACAGTTGGTTATTAAGGATTTAAAACATTCATTGCAAAATAAAAATAAAAATCGATAGTCATCTGATCAAAGCAAAACAGACTAAATGATGGCAAGAGTTCTCAGAGTCTTGTCAAATTAGATAAATCAAATTAGATAAGAATGGAAGCTGCGGCATTTTGTACACTTTCAGTGTCCATTCTGTCAAAAGCGAATGCCAATTAGTAGTAGAAAAAATGTTTTAAGAAGCTTAAAAACATTCGCTTAATTTACATAATATGTGGCAACAAAATTTGAAATTTCCATTTGTCAGATTGGTAAAAAATAAATATATCTGACATAGCCTAAGGGTTCTCAATGGAGACTTTATGCTAGTCAAACACTAAAAAGTGAAAATGATGAAATTTTTTAGCATAAGCTTTGTTTTCGTCCATGAAAAGCATAATAATCTTAGTGTGGATTTAAAAGATAACCAATGCTTTTTATGTCAAGTTCTGTTTCATGTATGTTCAGTCATTGTACAAAGAGCATCCATTTGAAAATACCTGGAAAGATTAGTATTCAGAAAATTGTATGACATCAGAAGCAGGAAAATAAACATCAACAAATAAATGCACGAAAGAAAGTAAAGGCAAATGAGATTCTACAAATACATAAAATAGAAAGCAAAGACTAGCAGTGACACAGACCAAATCAAACAGAATTTGAATATAAGCTATTAAGTCAGAAATGTCTATATAAAGAACAAAATGGAAAATGAAATATGTATGTTCTGTAGTAATGAAATAAAAGCACAGCCACGAGAAATAACTTTAAATCAACTGCACAGGTCTTGGTGGTGCTGAACAGCTGGACTCTCAAATGTTTAACAATTTCACACACACCCCATCAAAAAAATTAGACTGCTAAAATGAAGAAACCTTGGGAGAAAACCAGCATTGGGTATATGTGTGAAAGGACTGGCACTGTTCAGTTCTGGCACTGAAAATAAACTCTTAGATTGAGATGTACTGAGAGGTGGTTTGTTCCTTAATTTTAAATATGATGTTAGGAACAAGATGACAGACTTCTGTCTCTCCCCACCAATTTAAGATTAGCCAGATGAGTACAAGTGACAGTTTTAAAGCTTACCTTAAAATTAATTTGCATCATGGGTAAAAGGTGAACCAAAGTGTTATTCCAGTCCAGGGTGATGAGGGAATTCATTGTTTCTGATTCCAGGCACTGCAATGTTTTGTATTTGTCTTGGGACATGCTTACTCTTGAACCTAGAACTTCAGCAAGAGCTACAAAAAGGGGGGGAAGGATTACGACATGATGGAAACAGAAGTGGGCAAGGAAAATAAAACTTCAATGTTCTTAAAAATCAGTTACCATCCCAGAGGCATGTCCAAGGTTGTTGGTGTTTTTTAACCGAGTCACTTCTGCTTTTGGCTTGTGGCAGATTAAAAGCTGGAAGACACCAGGTCATCCAATAGTGTTTTCGATAAAGACTCAGGGAATTGGCCTAAGTTAGAAAAACATGCCTACCAGCTTCTCTCAATGTCTGCCGTCCTGCTTTAAAGAAGTGCATTTTTATAAACATTAACCAAGTCTGATTTTTACATGCTTGAGTCTTTATATTAATGTACTTTTGTGGTTTACCTCGGAGAAATAATAGGTACTGGTTCTTATTAGAAAAATGTTCTTATTCAAGCAAATGAAGGAACATTTCATTTAGAAGCTGGCAGCCTGTACGTGTTGTTTTAAAGGAGAAGGACAACCCTTTCGTGGTGGCCCCCCTTGTGAGTAACCCAGTGGCACCCACTAATTCCTTTCAAAAAGAACCATCAAAAGCAGTATCTGTTGTCTGATTAAAAACATTCAGCTAATAGGTCTGTACAATTTAGAAGGGTAGTGGTTTAAGCATAGGCCAAGAAAGGTTTGAAGCGGTTGAAAGATTCACTTAGTTACAAGCGGGTGGTGGGTGGATTTCAGGAAGTGTTGACATGCATGCTTCAACTGTTTCCAATTTGGCACAGAAATAAATTACATTGCATTTGAAAAGTTAATGCACATACCAAGAAGCTGAGGTTAAAAGTTTAAAAAATGCATTACATTTACAGGACTATTAATACTGCTAGAGTGTTTTAAAATTGCAGCATTACTAAAAGGGGCAGCCATCAGCAAACTGTTCATGTCATAGCCTATTTCTTCTCTGTGCACCATGCCAAGAGGACTATTGTGCTCCGAATTTAAGTACTTTTACAGAAATGCTGTAATACTTAAAAAAAAAACACAACCATGTTATTAGTAGAAGTTTCAGAATAGATTCCATTGAATGTTCTTCCCTAAGAAAATATTAACTCTTAAAAAGAATATTTGCAATTCTTGTGGAATGTTCACTCACATACCTAGAAAGACCTTTTCTTTTCCAACAGAATATGTGCCACAAACAACTAAAGTCCGTGGGTTTAAAGTCACTGTCTCAAAGGTCGCATTGACAGCAAATTGAATCACTTCTTGCTGGGAAGGGAAAGTGTATTCAGGACTACAGTATCTTAAGAAAAGCAAACAGAAAACATATTTTTAAAAATCAGTTTTGAGACACATTGTACTGAGTTTTGTCAATTGGCCTACACCAGATATAGCAACAAGAGATCAAGCACTACAGAGATATAACAATGACCAACTTTGCAGAAGCAACATATTGGAAGTTACAATGGTGTGCTGAGACAGACAGCAGTTCCTAGGATATGTAATTCACCATCAATGCAAAGGACAACTTGGTACATTAGATTTCAGCTAAATAGTAGAAGGATCTTCCACATTGTAAGGGCCATTTAACAGTGGAATAGAATGCCTCGGAAGATAGTGGGTTCTTCTTTGCTAGACGTATTTAAGCAGTTTGGACAACCCACCTGTTAGGGATGCTCTGGTTGGATCCTATCTTGTAAAACCCACATCAAGTATGGGGTTGGAGCAGATAATCTCTAACATTCTATGATTTGCCTGAGTTGTTAGAACTGGCTCCCAGCTCTCCAGCATATACTGCACTGTTGGGAGAAGGGGAGAGTGCAGTGGGGAGGGTGTGTCTGTGAGAGAGAAAGTTCCTGACCCAAAAAAGGAGACTTGGAAGCTAGTGCAGAATGCTGTCCTTTTTCCAGGCTAGGTGCCAATTGCCAAGGAGACTCTTAAAAGTGGCAGAAGCACCTGCACCTGATGCAGGAGATAAAATGTCTCCTTATAATGCTCTTACCATAAATTACATTGTTTCCTCTACATCACAATGTATATGGGAGAAGTTACATTGGGCTTTTCCAAGAATGTAAAAGTTACTTTTCACTGGCCAAAGTCAAGTCCATAGGTTCTTTTTTTCTAGGGAACTATCCTCTCAAAGTCCAGGTTCAAAGGTGGATTCCCAACAATGACGTCTGCTATGACGCTTCCAACTGCTACGCTTTCCAGAGTGAATAGAAGAGGCAAAGAACTATGTAAGTAACAATTGTTCGTATCTCAGATTAATAAGCCAGTGTGTAATCGTCCAAACTGGCTCAAGGTAGTCTAAGCTAAGCAGGTTGTGGTGTTTTCAGTTTTTTGTTTTTATTTACATAGCAAGGATAAGAGCATATCACTGAAATGCAACTTACGTTGTATCCAAGTAGACTGTGTGAACTTTCTGACCGATAAGAAAAGGGTAGCGCTCCATAGAAGGATCTGCCCTGAAGTCTCCCGTGTGTAATATATTAGTCCCATTTGGAAACAAGAATAGGATCATTGCAGCACCAGGACAACTGCCAGAGAAGAGAAGGGGGAAGAAGAGAAAGACATTCCATTTTTTATTTGGGATCCGCATAGTTTTGAACATGAACTACAGTTTTTGAAAGCAGGTCTCTACTTAAATCCATCATTTCAACTCCTTTGGTATTGACCTTGCTTCTGTCAAAGATACCTACTGATTAGCGTCGAGCAACACCACTTTGATGCCATTTATTATGCATTCGCTATTCATTGGCAGGACATGGATGTACTGTTCTTGCACTCGAAGTTTGCTCTTCACCAGATTTCCAGTTATCTGAACAACAGAAAGTGTTTAACATCACTATATTTCTGTTTTATCAATTAACCAAGATTTCATTTGTAGCTGATGCAAGGAAAAAAACCAAACCCACCCAAATGAACAATCACTTTAGCACAGAGGAAGAGGAGCTCAAGGCTTCTAAAGCCCACTAAATAACAAAGCTTGCTACAGTAACTGTGACTGATTTCCAAAATCTCACCATTTACAAACAAATATTTACATGAAAATATATAAAATAAATGTCAGAATATCTGGCAGAATATTTCTTTAGAACTCTGTTCCGGTTAAACTACTCACCCCACTACCCCATGGGTTTTTCATTCTTGTTCTTTTCTTTCTTTCTCTGTTTCTGTCTGTCTGTCTCTTTCCCTATTTTCTTCTTCTTTATATACTTACAGAATAGAATAATATATATGTGTGTGCAAACTAGAATTGTAAAATGTCTAGTATGTAAATTTAAAGAAACAGAGCATCACATCAATGACCTGAGGCAAGGGAATTGATGGAGACAAACTTATTGATATAGGTCACCTATCACCAGTTTTATAATTCAGAATGGAGAATGGAGAATGGAGAATGGAGAAAGCTCAACCCCGCCCCATTTTCAATAATAAATAGGTTTTTTTTCCTTGAATCAGCTCTTTCCAAACAGGTATCTTACAGGCTTGGAGCACTGGTATTGATTATTGTCTCCTCCGCACTAGAGACTCTTGAACATTGTGATTTTGGCATGTGCTCTGTTTGCTTCAATATTACAACTTGCAGTTCTGCAAAAAGGACAGCAGTGGCAAGGATGACTTAAAAAAACTAAGTGAAGGTCAAGTTAGCTATTCTAGCAGCTCCTGACCACCATTTGTGCTGAGCCAAAAAAGATAAATCCCAGAAGTAAATGACAGATTTATTCAAGTCAGCTTTAAAATTAAATGTAACAGCTGTGCTTCAGTAACATTTGCATAGACTGCATAAATCTTATTGTGCATATCTCCCTTGAGCCCAAACCTACCTTATTGCAATATATCGGGAATGTAAACTTTTTAGTTAGGCCACCATAATGATCAGAATGGAAGTGTGTAAGAAAATAAGCCTTGCATCCTTCAATTTCTCCATACTGGAATGCATCTACTACAAAACCTGTACCTGTAACATATTAATACAAGAACAGCCAATCAGCTAATGTGCCCTGGAATTGCCAAAGGACAACCAACTACCACTAGCAATTTAAAAAGTGAATGAAAATAAAGGGAAGGGTCTAAGTGATGCAAGACAAAGAGGTTAACTGCCAGAGCAAATATGATCTGTACCAGGTCTCTCAACACATCTTGTGTATTTATTAATTTTTTACACTTTTGATCAAAGTCCCTCTTTCGTGGCCAGTCATCACAAAACACCACAAACTTCCAAATGAAAACTTTTAAAGAATTAAATATGCAAATACACACAGTTAGCATAATTTAACCTAGTTAACTATTTTAGCACAGAATCCTAGATTGCCTGTGCATAGGGCTCAAGAGCCACAGAGTTGGTGAACATCAGAAATATTGGCTGGAAATTTAGGAGACTGCAACCTGAAAAGAGCAAGGACTAAGAAAACTCAAGGGATGCATAGAATAGTCTCCAGTTCTGGGTGTAATAGCCAAGAAATTTAACATTGCTCAACATGAAATGCAGCCAGTGGAGCATTTCAAATATGCAATCTTGAAAATGTAAGTTGCTACATTCTTTTGTGGGTTAGTATAATTCAACATACTATGGCTGCAATCCTGTGCACACCTACCTGGGAATACCATGGGACTTACTTCTGAGTAAAACTATACACGATTGTAAGAGCTTTGAGGCTGCAATCCCATGCATAATTACTTGGGAGTAAGCCCCATGAAATCAGTAAGGCTTATTTCCAAAGAAATATGCACAGGATGAGGCTCCATGAACAATTGATCAAATGTGTAGTAGAAGAGAAAGAAGTTTCATATGAAATGGTCGATTTCATAGAAAGCTTTAAATAATATATGAGACAATGTTACAGAATTTCGTGAGCTTCAGATTTAGAAACATAATTAAATTTTAATAGCACTTATTTTCCTAAATACTTTTATTTTTTTTACAATTATTTAGTCCTATTCTTCAAGAAAATAAAGTAGCTCTTATTACTATTCCTATTGTGTAGTTTCACACTTCTCCACAAAATAAGGTTTTTAATGGGTACTCATAGCAATGCTCACTCTTTTACTTATATTTTGGTGATTGTTAGAGCCTCCCTCCTATCTTAAGAGCAGAACTATGGTCTTTAAAAAGAGATGGAGAAGTGATTCAAAGAGGAATTTCACATAGCACAAAAGAGGAAAAGATATTTTTATACTTAAGGAGAAGACACAGCAGCAACACAATGGAAGGAGAATTATAGTTCTAAAACAAAATAGAGTCTGCTACCTGGTATCTTCTTATAGAAGGGACACTGTTTTTTTCTTGTTCCCTCTTCAGCAGCACAGGACTCCCTAAACCTCTTTGTCCACCTTTTCTGTCCACCAGATGTTGGATCTGCAGAGATGGCATTTTTGCTTGAACTTTCTCTGATTGTATCAGACTCTCCCACTGATCCTTCGGCTTTCCTCTTTCGAGACCCGGGCCTCTTTCCTGCAGCAGCCAGCGGACTCAAAGTCTGCGTACTTTCACAGAGATTTTTCTTTTGGTTGCTCTCCATTTTGGCTTTCGGTTGCAACCCAAAGAAAACACCAATATCCATTTGTTTTAGTTCCTTGGCAGGAGTGGATTTGACTTCTGCATTAGCAGCAGAAACATATGGCAGTGTTTTAGAGCCTGTACTTGGGGAAACAGGCATAGCTATGTTATTACAAAGCCTTCCCACTTTTTCTGATACTGAATATGAATTGTTATGAGCCAACCTGCTTCTATATGTGCCAGTAACACTTTTACCTTCAGTAACTAAGCTACTACTGGGTTCTTCCACAGTATCTCTTAGGCCAGGTAGAGGAGACTTAGTACCTTCTTCTCTAAATTCTGAAAGCAATGTGCCCTTAGCAGAATCCGTAGAGGCCCAATTAGAGTAATCAGAGTTGCCCCACCCACTTTCACCTGCATTAAAAGCTGAAGAACTCAATTTTAGCTCCTCAGGTTTCTCCAGAGTTTTTTTATATTCAACAGTGGGGGCTTCTGTGGGATGTTTCAACTGATCCAAAATACTTGCTGAACTGCAAACTTTGCTACTTTGAGAGAGAGTCCTACAAACACCATCCAGACTTTGGAATGCATTTAATGGTTTGCAGGATTCACTGCTCACTGTAAAATTATGCTCTATTTTAACACTGTTGTGTTCCTGGTCCCTTAGTTGTGAAGCACTTAGTGGCTTATTAAAACTTCCAGTCCTTCCACTTTTGTCTTCTAGGCTCCCAAAATCAAACAGCCTTTTTCTAAAATGCTCTACCTCTATGTTCTCCTCATCATCTGTCTCTGTAGCGTCTTCCCCATCTGTGTTAAGTGGAGAGTAGGAAATATCACAGTCACTTAGGTCAGCTTCTGAGATTACCGTACTTCGTTGGTAAGAGCCACTTTCAAGATCTTCACCACTTTTAGTTTCTTGATAAAGAGAACCATAGCACTTGGCCAGCTTTACTTCATCTGTAAGCTGTGTGCTGTGTTCAGATTCTTTAACATTTTCTGTAATCTTTGTAGCTTTTGGCAATTGAAAGCACTGTCTTGGAGGTTTTCCCACACTCCGAGAGTCTTTCGGATCCTGTAACACCCCATCACTGAAGGCATTGCAGTTGATGGGTGAAGCAGTACCGAGACTAAATAAATCATTTTCTATGTTAGATGAGGAAAATTCACCAACATATTCCCCTGCTCTGCTTGCAGCAAGAAGGGTGTGGCTATAACGTTTGTAATGAGAAGGAATACTTGAAGTACACAGAAGACCCTCAGGGCACTCTAAGAAAAGAAACAAAAACATGTTGGTAGTGGAAGAAAACAAAATGTGTTTTGAGTACAACTGTATACTTACAGAACAACATGGTTCCCAAAAGGTTTACTTAAAAAACACAAAAATATATGACAATTGTCAACCTTCTGGATATTAGTGTTATAGTATCAGATTTAGTACAGGTATGAAAGATGTTAGTTCACTGTAATGCCTGATGTCATATGACAGCAGCACTTGAAAGAAGAGAGCATTTAATCTCAAAGAGGACAATTCAGTATGCATGAAGATGTACAAGCAAGAACTGCTTATTCTGAGTTAAATGCAAGGTCCTAATTCCCCCCCTCTTACATAGAAACAAAGTTCCTTGGAAATGAATTGTCTCACATCCAAATAACTATTACTAGAATTGGGTTGTTATACTCTAGATCAGGCATCCCCAAACTGCAGCCCTCCAGATATTTTGGCCTACAACTTCCATGATCCCTAGCTAGGAGGACCAATGGTCAGGGAAGATGGGACTTGTAGTCCAAAACATCTGGAGGGCCAAAGCTTGGGGATGCCTGCTCTAAATTGCCAGACAGCATGCAATGTCTTGACTGAAAACTTTTCAACTACTGTACTGTATTGAAAGAAAGAAAAAACAACATGTAACATTGTGATCTGCCTCCTTAGGCAGAAACAACTAACATCAATGTCCTTAAGTTAAGGACATCAAAAAACAACACAAGGCACAGGCTGGCACTTTAGTTTTGCAAAATTGTATATGTAAAACCTAGCATTTCGGGCAACATTTAAGTTAGACAACATTTAAGTTGGACACGATATTTATTTTATACTATGGGAACAACTGTGGAAAGTAAATATAAGTTTCTTCCAACTTTGAAAAAGGGATACTATTATTTTTACATGTCATCCTACAGCCTGCTGCAGAAATTTAAGTTAATGTTTCCCTCACATGGAGGTAAGTGATGGAAAAGGTTTCACCTGCTAAGTTTCTGAATTTTGGACTCCTGTTAAAGGCACATGAACACACACAAACACAGTAGCAAATATATTTGAAAGACATCTTCTCCCTAACCATGACTGTACCTTTTTCAGCAGTTCTTGAGCCATCTAAACATTCTGTGACATGCCAATGAGGTGTTTGGATTAACAGCAAAGAAAATGGCATCTGGCAACTTGGGCAATGCCCTTCATAAACTGGACGTGCTTTTGAAGGGCTTTGCTTCTTGCAGTTTTTCTTTTGCTTTGATGAAGTCAATGAGATGCCATCATGTGACTGTGTAGCAGGGTCATCACTGGGAACACCGACATGTACAGGTAGATCTGGTTTTAAAGGTGTTTGGCTACTTCTTTGCCTTGGTCCCTGCTTTGTTATCTTCAAAGTCTCTTTTTCTTCTGATGTTTTCTTATTTCCATGTCTTTGTGACTTTCTACCATTTGTTTTATGTACATTTGTACAGATAGCTTCTGAATTCTGGTCTACTGACCTTAGCTTCCTAATAGATTTGTATTCCCAAATGTCTTCCTCCAACAGGCTAACTTCAGACATGACAGCTCAGCAACATACAAAATATCTTCTTCAGATTTAAAAGTATTGTAGCATTTTAAAAAAATGTGTATTGTTTTCTTCTACTACACTGGATTTTATCTCCCTGGTGTACATGACAAAAATAACCAAACACAATTTTAAAAAGCTCAATTTAGGTTTAGTTCAATAAATTACATTTCAACATGAAACTAAAGTGCACTTAGAATGGTAGAAAGTCTCTCTCTTCTATCTATGAAGTAAGTCATAATCTCAGTTTATGGGACGTTTGGTTGGAGTACTCTGGAACAGTACAATTGACTTCTTTGTTTCCCTCTATGATTCTGAAATAAGAAACAACAAGAAGAGGCAAAATTATGTCTAGTCCCTCACTTAACACAGTACGACATATCCTGAGAAATGGCCATGTTATGTCTACATCAGCAAAGTCAGCAAAAACTGAGTGTCTTTTGGCTATTTAAAGTCCAATAACTGAAAATCAGAGTTAACTTTAGCACGAAATTGCTGGATTAGAATTTATCAGGCAATTTCATTCCATCTTAATTGAGACCAGGGATTTTATAGATGTTAAATTAGCACTGCAAAACTAAGAATTATTATTGCTTTGACTGATTATTCTGGTTACTGAGTATACGTTTTGAGTTGTGAATAAAAATTCCTATGGCAACCTAAGCCCAGCTAACTGTCAAGAAACTCACAACCTGTTAAGTAAAAAATAGGTTCAACACTTCAATCTATCTGCAGTTTGAAGCATACTATCTGCATACATATCCTATTGAGAATAACAAATCTTGCATCGAAATGAACATGTTTAGGATCAGCCTGTAAATTTCAGAACAACCCCACATTTTCAGCTGCATGTTTGCAAATCTCATTGTGTTAAACATAACAATTAAAATAATTTTTTATATAAAAATTTACATTTATTCCTTTCTATCCCTTTGGAAAACAGTTAGGTAAAGGTAAAGGGACCCCTGACCATTAGGTCCAGTCGTGACCGACTCTGGGGTTGCGCGCTCATCTCGCATTATTGGCCGAGGGAGCCGGCGTATAGCTTCCAGGTCATGTGGCCAGCATGACAAAGCCGCTTCTGGCAAACCAGAGCAGCACATGGAAATGCCATTTACCTTCCCACTGTAGCGGTTCCTATTTATCTACTTGCACTTTGACGTGCTTTCGAACTGCTAGGTTGGCAGTTACTCATAACCAAATGTTTCCACCTTATTGTGAGCTTCTATTTACAGCATTTTGCAGGCAGAGGCTTGTTTTAATCACAATACACCACCACCAAAGAGGGAAAAGAGCACACTGCACTTATTACATCTCATTCTGTATCTGTCCATCACAACTGAAAATTTGACAGGGCATCAGCTTTGAAGGCTGGCTCAAAAAAGACAGTAGCCTAAACAGAAGATAGGATTTTTCTTCTTCCTTTCCCCATTCAAGAGTTGTTGCTGTTGTTTTATTCTGCTTGTCTTTAAGCCCTGGCCGAACAAAAAGAACCTCTTCATGTCAGCAGAACATTAACACGCCTAAAAGAATTATGGGCATTGTAGTTTGCTAAGGGCTGCTGGAAATCATTACTGGGCGAGGGGTGAATTACAGTACCCAGAATTCTTTGAGGCTGTAAAGGTATAGGGCAGTCTTGTGCAAATTAACCCGACTGCATACGTGCCCCTGTTTTAAACGTAAATGGGAGGGGGAAGCAACCCCCTGACCATAGCTGCCAAGTTATCCCCTTTTTTAAGGGATTTTCCCTTATGCTGAATAGGCTTCCTCGCGAGAAAAGGGAAAACTTGGCAGCTATGCCCCTGACATCTACTCACTCTGAAGGAAAGCAGCAGCAGTGGCAAGCGCCACCCTTGCCTTTTGGACTGCCAGTAAGCCATAAATGACCTCTCTGCTCAAGGGGCACAATTCTGACTTAGCTCAGTACCTGGCGCACCAGTGCAGGATACTGCCCTCCCTCCCCTTCTCACACCGAGCAAACAGCCCCCCCCCATCTCCGTCCTCACTCACACGTTTGACAGCAGCGCCAAAGGAAAGCCTCCCATTCTTTCCTTCCTGGTCAGCTTCTGCCGCCTCCCTCGCGCCGCCTACTTTTGCTTCTGGAAAGTAACGTCGTTTCCCACCCTGAGCTTTCGCCAATGTCCACCCCCGGCATTCTGCTTGCTTTTAAAGAAATTGACACCACCTTCAACCATTTTTTTAAAATATTTATTCATTTTACTAATTGTGTCCATTTTTTTTTGTTTCTTCCGAATCGACTGACACTCGGAATTATTATGACCAGGTATTTCTTGTCGAATATGCGATTTTGGGATGCTGTTTTGGAAATACAAAACAAAAACAATTTTGTCCGAAATACTGTACTGATTTATTTTTTTGTTACGAAAAATGGTTGCGTTTTACGTCCCTATTTCCCCCGCCACGGTAGGACGTGTGATGGCGATTTGCTCCACTGACCAGAGTGTAGTCTCTCGAAAGTGCTGAAAGCGAAAGCGAAGAGTGGTAAACGGGCAGCGTGCTCCTCTCAGGGTTCCCTCTCTCCGGGAGGGAGGGAGTTAGAGAGGCAAGATGGCGGCCGGCGGGGGTTTGGCCGGCCTTCTGCCCGCGCAGAGCCAGCTGGACTGCGCGCTGAAGGAAGCGACGACGGCTCAGGAGAAGGAGAACCTGGTATATCAGCACCTGCGGAAGGTGGACACCTGGGAGCGGGATTTGAAAGTCCCCGAGTTCGGAGCAGGTGAGCTTTGAGGCTTGGGCGAGGCGAAAGCGCCGGAGCGAAGGACCTGCGCCAAAAGCTCAGCGCTGAGACGCCGCCTTTCCGCGCATCCTCAAGCTCTCGCAGCGCGAATTGGTTTTCCTCCTGTCGTCCCTTACCGCTCATCGTCTCTTTCTTTCTTTCTGGGTGCTTGAAACAAGATGTTGCAAACGACGCTTGCAATGGATTTTTTTTTAGTGCAATGGGTTTTTGGCAATCCTGAAACTTAAAAGAACTCTTCTGCATTCCTCTCCCCGCCGCCGCCTCCTGTATATACACCTGTTTTTCTCCTCTCTTCAGAAATGAAAGGGGGCAGGCACCTGCATTGGTAACAGCTACATAGAAAAGAGAGATGCATGCAGAAGTGGGAAACAGTTGCACCTGCAAAATTATTCTGGGTCTCTCTTACATCTTTAAAAAACAATCCAGGATTAAATAAACTGATGGCCCTGGCCCCCATCACATTCTCTTTAAACTCTCTTTGGTCACAAGCAACGTTAAGCAACACATTCCAGATTAAAAATAATAGTATCAGTGTTGACAACTCCCTTTTCCTCCACCCTTTCAGTGAAAACATAAGGTGCAAGTGGGAACTGTAATCTCTATCAGTAGCTGATCCAGATGCAGTAATTATGTTGTTGTGTTTGTTCACTATCTTGGGAAACAAGGCTGCAACTCCATGTTTACTCCAAAGTTATTTGTTAACTTGTACTTACTCTGAATCATTGGATATTTGGATGCCCGATGCCTGAGACCAGATAGCTTGGTTGGTTAGAGCATGGTGCTGATAAGACCATGGTTGAAGGTTCGATCCCTGTATGGGACAGCTGCATTGCAGGAGGTAGGACTAGATGATCCTCAGGTTCCCTTCCAATTCCATGATTCTATAAAAAAGCAATGACTTATCTTGCTGCATGCACAGTTGAAATTCTATATGTGTCTATTCAGAAGAGGCAGTGCAATCCCAACCCACACATCTGTGTTGGAGAGGGTTTGGACAAAGGTGGTTTTAGGGGAGTGCAGCCAGTTCACCCACACTACAGACAGAGCTGAGAGGGTACGCTGCAACAATGATGGAGGGGGGGGCGAATTTTGGTGTCACACAGGGCCACTGAAATTTGAAAGCCCAAACTCAGTCACTGGTTTGGTTGAAGTGTCCCTGCACACAGTCCTGCCTGCCTCTACTGGTGGGTTAGCACCACCAGTGAGGATCACCCCAGTGCATCCACCCACATGACAGGTGAAAGCTACCACCAGTGGAACTCATTGAAGTGGGGCTAGGCGGGCACTACAGTGTGGTGGTTGGATAAGTAGCAGATGCAAGTTGTTCTCACTGTTTGAGACTGGTATTGCCTCCCACTAATTTGTTGGTTCAAACTACTACAGATTACCTGTTATTTCAACAGAAGGTAATAATGCCAACTAACTCTGCTTAATTGTATATATATTGAGAAGTATTCCACAAGAAAGATGAGTAAAACAACAGCAACCAACCACTATTATTTCACCTTGCAAAGAATAGTAACTGCCAACTACTTTTCCTTATGAGTTAAAATTGCCAGTTATGAAAGTGGATGCTTAAGAAGTTAGTGTATGGTTATATATCATATATGTCAACATCAAAATTGAGTAATATAATTTTGTTGTCTAAAAGATTCTTTAACAAAATGAAAAATATGTTTGGACGTGTGGCTGTTTGTTTTTGAAAGTTAGCATGCCTGAATATGAATTAGGGTAGTTTTCCAGTGTTATCTTAGGTTTGTTATCTTGGGAGTTCTGAAAAAGTACAGATTATGAAATATGAAGTAGATGTATGTATGAAAAGTTTTCTTTTTAATTTGTAGCAGTAGTCATATGCTATTTTTGAATTTGCATAGTTCCTTGCACTTTTGCTTCTTGAAAGTAATGGAGTTATTTGCCTTCTGATTTCAGATTTACAATGGCTGAATACAGAAGAATCACTGTCTCTGTACAAAGACCTTTGTGGCAAAGTGGTGGTGTTAGATTTCTTCACTTACTGTTGCATCAATTGTATTCACCTGCTGCCTGATCTCCATGAGTTAGAGCAGAAGTACTCTGCGAAAGGTATCAACAAGTCTTATTTATTTGCTGGATGACCCTGGAAATCTTTTATAGCATTTGATCCGAAAAAATTCAGTAGCTCTCATAGGCATTGTGAAGAACTAATTGAAACACTTTTAAACACTTTCTTTTAATGAAAGAATAACACATGTCATCATGTATTCTGCTATCCTGTTCTAAGTAATGCCCTGCTGTATATTTGCCAATATAGAAGAAACATTTTAAAATTTTGTAATGAAAAGCTGATCTGATCACAAATACCCTGAAGTCCAGAACCTTTGGCTCTGTTCCTTCCTGTTTGAATTTTGGATGCAATCATATGCGTGCTTATTAGGGAATATTTAATTGCAGAGCAATTAAAAACAATCAAACTTATGTCACTCCGTAGGTGCCAATCTCCTCCTACCACCTACCAAATGGGCAGGCAGTTGGCCCACTGGTGAGGACCAGAATAAAATATTTAAATGGGGCATTCCAGAGGCAGGGTGAGCCAATCTCAGATCCACTAGATCTGAAAACAGTCTCACTTGCATCAGCATTGGGTCCAAACCAGGGCTAGCTCAGGGATCAAGCCGAATCATATTTGCTTACTTCTGCAGTAGCTGTTGTGAATGGCCAGGCTACAGATGGCATGGTTTTTCTGCTCCACTGCAAAGCCCCTCTGTCGGGGAGTGGGGGTTAGGGTTGGATTGCAACCTAAACCCTACTCAAAATAATTGGAACACACATGCATAAGATTGCACTGCACATAGGTGGGGAAGCATAGTCCACTGCAGGGAAGTGGAACATTTGAACTTGCTTGATGTACCCTGCTGGGCTGGGAATGATGGTGTTGGAATCTTAACAGCATCTTAGGGTGCCATCTGTTCTGTAACCCTGATCTGGTTGTCAAAGGGTTTGTAACAGCAAACTAGCTGAGATTGTGAACTGATAAGATTATAAATCTTGATTCCGTCTACAATTTGCAATTTTGCATTCAGGTTCTTATGGTTGACATATAGAGCCTCGTAGACAATGTTCCATAGTAAGAATTCCAGGTACACACATTAATGTACACTCTTGGGTACAGTTTACTAGAATTCCAACTACACTTCACTGAGAATGACCTACTTCATGTTATCATGCCTTTCTTCATAAAACATAGTTTGTGAAGCCAGGAATAAGTGTTGTGGCCAAGCCCTCCTCCCTTGCCCCTCTGCCATTGTGTCCTGACATTAGCATGAATATCCTGGATTGTATTAGGTGAAAGTTTCCTGTTATGTGCAAACTGAGGCATGCTAGCTTGATATATATTGCTTAACCAACCAGGAAAATGGGCTAGAATCTTCCTTCATGGTTTCATCCTAGTTATTAAATCAGAGTTCTCATTTTGAACATAAAGACCCAGTAGCTTGCTACATTTCTAGTCAACAAATTCTGTTGTTGATTTTGAGGAGAAAACATTCTCGCACTAACAGCATTATCTCCTTAGTGCTATGTTAAATACAGCCCAATATATTTAAGTGTGGAATTGTTATGCATAGTATATAATAGGCATGTTGCATGAACCTTAGTGTCTTCCTTAAGCAAACTATACCCTGTTTCTCATATTTTAAGACATACCCATAAAATAAGCCATAGCAGGATTTTTAAGCATTCAAGGAATATAAGCCATACCCCGAAAATAAGACATAGTGATAGGCACAGCAGCAATGCCGGCCGCGGCAGGAGGAGGAGGAAAAAAATAAGACATCCCTTGAAAATAAGCCATAGTGTGTTTTTTTGAGGAAAAAATAAATATAAGACATGTCTTATAATATGAGAAACACGGTACGTACAAATTTCTACTTTGCAAAATTAAAATTTATCATTTTTTTTGCTGGAATACATATCTTAATTTTAGCATTCTAAAATAAACTCTTGCTATTCTGATGTACATATATTATATTATTGTGCTACAGATATTCTCTTGATAAGTGGCTGCTTTAAAACAAAAGTCCATTATTATATTTACGTGATAAGAGATTGTAAACCCAATGAGTTGTTATATGACACTGTCAAGGTCATCACATTTTTTAAATTAACGTGTACATCTGGAATTTTGTAGGTGTATTTTAGAACATGAATTGGTGCCAGTTAGCATGTTTATCAGATATGTTCTTGCTCTTATCATTGCTAGTGCTATTTCTGCATCCAGTGTGGCATTCACAAGGTTATTTTAAGCCCTAATGCACATTCATTTCACATCAACAGTTTAGAAATGGCCTGTTGGATTACTGTATGAGGAAGTGCTTCTTGACAGAAATACTTTGGTAGAAGGCCAGTTTGCTGCTATTGTGTAATCTTTTCAGTGCAGGTTGAATCCAACTGCATCCTCACAAAGTAGAATTTTACATTTGATATATTTGGAAAGGACCCCAATAGTCATCTAGTCCAACCCTCAGCAATGCAGTAATTCCAACTAGAGCATTTATGTTGATATAAGTGTTCTCAAATCTGAATTACTTTTTTCCTTAATTACTTAGACTGGTGTTTGATTTGGAATTAAATAAATGAAATGCAAGTTTAAAGTGCTAGGGTCAAGGTGCTGGTGTGCATTTCTGCTTTGACTACTGTATTGTGTGAAGAGAAGGTCTCTTAAAGCATTTGGCATGCACACTACTCAGAAACTACCATTGAACAAGCTCTTTGCACAATGTTTACTGCACGTTTTCTTCCATGAATATTTTCGCCATGATACAGAGTGAATGTTGTGCTCAAACAGCAGCCTTTATTTCTGTTAATGTTTGAAGTGGCACTGCGTACGGCTACAGTAATATATCTGATCTGTAGAGATTTTTTAGTTTGGTATCTTTTCTGTTAAAGCCTTAATGCATATGTTGTCTATTCCTTTTTTTAAAAAAAAAATGATCCTATGCATGTGTACTCAGCACTAAGGACTTCAGTGTGCTTAGGACTATAGCTTTTGTATACTTTATAAGCCGGAGGCAAAATAATTATTTAGACAAATCTTGCTTGTGAGTGCAGGCCAAGTTGTATTCATCTGCCATATCACCAGGTCTAGGTAGTGGAACAGGAAGGAATAGTAGACACCTGGGAACTCTAGTCTGCGCACTAAATCTGTATCTCATTTTCGGTTCCATTTTATTCCAGAGACAGAGCAATGGTATTTAGAATCTCCATTGCAGAACTTGTCCTGAAGTCTTGAGCATGTCTTCAGAGCCTGACAACAAGCTGCCAGGTTTTGAAGGATTACATCGTGCACTTATTCTTACTAAATCCCTAGCTCAGAATTTAAACATTGATTCCAAACTTGGAGGAAAGACTACTGGACTACATCCAATATGGAAATGTTTTGCTATCCCATTTCAGACCCTATTGAAAGCAAAAGGGGTGCAGTTGAATTCAATATCAATAAGAAATTAAAGTTCTCTGTTCCACTTGGTATGTAATTAAATGCAGTGCAGTTTGAAGAGTTGGAATTGTTTATCTTATGTGTGGGAAGAGGCCTTGAAATTAAATAGCTATCACCTTCCACAGGGTTCTGTCTGTTAACAGAGCAGACTGCTAGAATCTTATTTATGGTAATGTTCTGTCAACACTACATAACAGAAGGGTAGGGGAAATTCTTGTGAGATTTTCCGTTTTAAAGAGCTGGAAGGGTGATATAACTATTTTTTTATAAATCACGTAGCTGTTGTTAGAATGTTGAAATAATTGTTTTTCTTTTGGGAAGGGAAGGGCAGATTGGTTAAATCTTTGACACATTGATATCATTTGTTTGCAGATGGAGGGCTGGGTGGAAGTGGTTTTTTCCCCTCCTTCTTCTTAAATTTGCACCACTATTCAATTTTTTCATACCATTTTTCAAAACTTATGAATACTTTAATACTTAGAATAATTTAAGACTTATGATGCCATAGTTGATTGGACAGTATTTTTTTAAATTAAAATAACAATTCAATCCTAACCATGTCTATTCACATATAAGTCCTACTACATTCATTGGGGCATACTCCCAGATAAGTGGGGTTAGTATTGCAGCCTAAATCTCTACCTGTAATGAGTTAGAACCTGTGTTTAATATCAGGGCTCAGCCAAGTAGACATGTGATGTCTATAAAAATGTGCTAAGAGCCTTTCCCTCAACACTGATTAACTACAACCAAGTCCCGTTCCTGGGATTAGGCATTCCCTTACACTTTGAGTCAGGGCATTCTGAAATTAATGATTGTGCCAAGCACAGCCTTGCAAATAAACCCACAACAGTTACTAGTTTAGCAGAGGAGTTGTTAAGAGCTTCATTCCTTCTCCAGTAGCCTAATGAGCAGGAGGCTTCCCTACTCTTGCAGTCTGCTTGGTTCTTATACTGGATGCAGCAGACAGATGGAATATTTTGTTACTGGTTTTTATTCACCCTGTAATGAGTTTATATTGGCATGTATTTTAAAAATGAGAAATTTCACAAAAGTATCGACATCATAATTCCATACTGTCAGTTTAGTTGCTTAGGAAAGCAGTTCATGGGGCATTGACACAAGATAAAATAACGAACGTTAGATACTGATGTACAGCTGACACACAAATGGTCCTTGGAAGATGTGTACTGTATTGGCTTATAGAAAATAGAATACCGTAGTTGGATTTTAGTGAGTGAATACTTTGAACAATTTACTATATTTAGCTGATTGATGAAGAATCAGAAGGTTATTTTCATCTTTTTTTCTTTTTGTTTCTACTTTTTCTTTTTCTCTTCTTTTTGCTTTGGTTATTATAAAAATATACTTTGTATTGGGTATGAACTTTTGTATATCTTTTGATAAGTGTCAATAAACATAAAAACATTATAAAACTAGAAAGAGTAGTTTGGTTACATGAAAATTTTATGGTGTAGATTATTGCTTTTTTCATATTTTATCTTAAATGCTTGAGAGCATAGGTTTTTATCAACATTATTAATTTAAAATATTTATATCCTTCCTTTCCTTGTACAGTCTCCAAAGCAGCCAACAGCTTTTGTTTTTGAAATCAGCATCTATATTTTAGCAAAACATAAAACCATGGCTAAAAAAACTACTCTGGTGAAATGTAGATTGATGTTGGTGTGGAGTAGCACATTAGTTATTGTTCCTAGAGAGATGAATAGCTTCATGGATTACTGGTTAATTATATGCAACATTTATTCATATGTGAAACATTTAATGCAGAATGTTAATTTGGGCATATTTCTATGCTAGGTTTCCTTGGCAAGGTTTCAGTGATATATTTACATTTATAAATATATTTAAAAAGCAATGAAACCAAATCATGATAACTGAATTTTAGAACTACAAGCTTGACTCTCTGGAAAACTCACTTCCAGGAATGATGGCATTGTGAGGAGGTAGTAACATACCTGCAATCGAACTAGGAAAAACTTTACAATGTTGTTTTGATTCTTGCTCTGGTCATTGAACGCTGTATGTTCTCTAAGATTGGTGTAAATGCTGGCAAATTGCTGATCATCAGGCCTGGATTGCAGTAGCACTAAACATCAATTGCAGATAAACATCCTCCACATCCAAGCCTATGGGCTTTCATCTTTATGCAAGTATGACTCACAGCCCTTTTTCTGTCTCTTTTGCCCCGTGTGCTGAGCAAAGGTTTGTCTTAGCATATTGTGCGAACCAGGAGCTGTAGTCAATGAAGTTAAAAAGACCAGAGAAAGGGAGGCTGCTGCAAGCTCTTTTGTGATTGCAGTTTGGGGTGAGATTGTAGCCATTTTTTTTTTCAAGGAGCAAGATGCAAATATAGCACACTTAATTTTTGTTCCTAATTTTAAATCCCTTACTAAGCCAGTACCAGGTTTCAAGGCCCGCATACGTTGTGGTTGTGCCCATTTCTGTGTGGAAGCTTCAACTATTGTGTTACAAATGCTTTTTTTGATTCCTCAATTCCTGCAAACCTATTCTTGATTGCTTTCTTTCCTCCTTCTCCCATAGCTGATGGTTTCATTTATTTAATGGCCCTTTTTCTCATCCAGTTGGGATCTTTGATATGTCCTTCCTTGTGGTCATAGATGTACATAGAAAATTCTCCTAATACTAACAGTGAAATGTTGTGCATATCTACTACAAACTAAATTCCATAATGTTCAGTGGAACACAGTCTTACTGTGAGGATTAAAACTTGAGCTGCTGAACTGTCCTTCCTCCCCCATATGCCGAAAAACAACAAAATGCTTTAGTCTAGAGTTCCATATAACCGTTTAGGGAACTTGCCTTTGATCCAGCCTTAGCCGCACTTTATTTTAAAAAAAATTATTGCCTTTAAAGGTAAAGTGGGACCCCTGACAAGTAAGTCCAGTCGCGAAAGACTCTGGGGTTGCGGTATTCATCTCACTTTAAAGGCCAAGGGAGCCGATGGTTGTCCGCTTCCACAGACAGTTTTTCTGGGTCATGTGGCCAGCATGACTAAGCCGCTTCTGGCGAAACCAGAATAGCACACGGAAAGACCGTTTACCTTCCTGCCGGAGCGGTACAGTACCTATTTACAGTGGTACCTCTACTTACGAATTTAATGTGTTCCGAACACACATTTGTAAGTCGAAAAAATTTGTAAGTCAAATCCCATAGGAATGCATTGGGAGAAAAAAATTCGTAAGTAGAAGCAACCCTATCTAAAACTTCGTAAGTAGAAAAAATCCTATCTAAACCGCATCCAAGATGGCGGATGGAGCTCCATTCGTAAGTAGAAACATTCGTAAGTAGAGTTATTCGTAAGTAGAGGTACCACTGTATCTACTTGCACTTTGACGTGCTTTTGAACTGCTAGGTTGGCAGGAGCTAGGACCGAGCAACGGGAGCTCACCCCGTTGCGGGGATTTGAACCGCCATCCTTTCAATCGGCAAGCCCTAGGCTCAGTGGTTTAACCCACAGCGCTACCTGCGTCCCTTTATTGCCTTTAAGTAGCATTTAATATGTGTGGTTTTTTATCTGTGCTTTCAGATGGTCTCCTTGTGGTTGGTGTCCATTCGGCAAAATTTCCAAATGAAAAGGTTCTGGATAACATCAAAAGTGCTGTCCTTAGATACAATATCACTCATCCTGTGGTAAATGATGCTGATGCAACTCTTTGGCATGAGCTAGAAGTGTCCTGCTGGCCAACCTTGATCATTGTTGGACCTCGTGGGAATATGCTGTTCACTCTGCTTGGTGAAGGACACAAGGACAAATTATTTCTATTTACATCCATAGCCCTAAAGTATTATAGAGAACAAGGACAAATCAATGCTAATAATATTAGAGCACAGCTCTATAGAGACTATTTGCCACCTTCGCCTTTGCTCTTTCCCGGCAAAATTACAGTGGACAATTCTGGCGACAGATTGGTCATAGCAGATACCGGACATCACAGGATTGTGGTTGTCAGGAAAAATGGTCAAATTCTGCACACTGTTGGAGGTGAGGAGAACTTAAATGTAGAAAATCCTTTCATATTAGCTTTTATGCTGTCATGGCAGATCTTGAATTCTGTGTTGCTGGTACCCTTCCTAGTACTGTACTAGTAAAAGTGTTATTAAAAACTGTTTTCCGTGCAGAGTGTAGCAAGTTGTCTGCCACAAATGAATTGTTACTTGCTCTGCGCTTCCAACTAGGTAGATGCTTTTAATTCTGTTTTTACAGCTGTGTAATGCCTTGCAAAAGTTGAAACCTGAGGCTTTGCTGTAAAGAAAATTCTTGTAATTACGGCTGGTTTGTTTTTATTGTATTGCCTACAAAATATTTTTTGGAAAATGTACAAATCATATTTCAAGACCATTTGCACAAGTACATTTTAAATTTGAATATTCTTTAAAAATAATATACATTTTCCTTGAAGAAGATAATTGGCAAACATCTTAAATAATTGAACAATGCAGGGCTCTCTAATTTTAGGTTGACTTCTAAAATTGGGTAAAGGTTTGCTCCTGAACTCTTATCAGCTCTTACGCTTACGTACGGTCAATCTTTTGATGCAAATTCTAATTCTGCTGATTTCTTTTTTGTTTGGTTTTCTTTTCAGGACCAAACAGTGGAAGAAAAGATGGAACATTTTCAGAAGCATTATTCAGTTCTCCACAGGGAGTGGCTGTAAAGAACAATATTATTTATGTAGCAGATACAGAAAACCATCTGATTAGGAAGGTAAACTTTCCTAGCTAGAAAAAAATTGTAGGAGAATCGCCAAATTCTCTTATGAGTTACATTGGTAAAATGGACGTGAAAGTAACTATGCAGTGTATCCAAAAGTAGAATCTTGTCTAATATTTATAAACATGTTTCCCAAGTATTTGGAACAGACTTCTTTTCCTTTTCACATATGCTTTTAAGGCAAGTTATTAGGTACAACAGTTTAACGCTTTCCTAAAGAGAATGGAATGCAATAATGCCGTGTGCCATGATTTCTCAGTTCCATTTTTAAATAATTGCATTTTGGCTCTACAAAACCATGTGTTTTGTCTCCCTTCCCTCTAGGAAATATCTAGGAATATAAGCAAGAGACTATATTCTATTTATGTTCATTTTCAGAACTGTAATTGTAACAGATCTCTGCTGGATCAACACAGAGCATGTTGTTGTTCAAGTGTCAAATACCAAGCCATCGTTACTCCGCAGAGCAATGGAATGGAATTATAGAGCTGGGATAAAACTGGTTATCTCATTCAGCTCACTTGAATGTCAGACCCCTCACATGAGACCATACATACACCTCACAAATGAATCTGCACATTATAGTTTGGCCCACATCATTTTGAATTGGAGTGTGCCATGAGCAAGAGCACATAAGATGTCCAAGTCAAAGTTTGTGGCCTAAATCTCCAATAATAATAATAATAATAATAACTGTTACCATGCCTCCTTGCTATTCAGGCTGCTTACAACTTAAATTATGTAAAATTAGGATTTCAGTATTTACCTTTTGATTTCTGTTCGGGTTATCATGTACTGTTAGTACATGTTTCAATCAATTATAATTTTACAGCATGAATTAGGCCTGTGAATGTTGAATAACCTGGAGAAGTTCTTTTCAGTGACATCATAATATTTCTCTTACTAATAAACACCATTATTATTTTTATGGGAATACATTACTTCATCCTTTACCTTTCTCTTAAAACCAGTAACATTTCCGTAATATTCCAAAGGGAAGTCGTTTAAGAATTAAAGATAGGTCCATGTGAAGAACTGTAGAAGACAAATTCAGTTAATCAGCTTCCCCTACCTACCCATCATACTGTATTTCAAATCTGAAGAACATGGAAGACAATTGATTTGATTTACTAGACTTGTACATCAATCTATACAAAAAAAGTATCCAGGCTTTTTATAATATTTATAATGCAATAAAATATGATAAAGACACATTAAGACAATAGAGAGTAGCATATTTTTCCAGACTTGGTAAATAACATAAAAAGCAAATAAAATTATTCTGATTTCATTCTAGATTGACCTCCAGTTAGAGATGGTGAGCACTGTTGCAGGAGTTGGATTACAAGGCACAGATAAGGAAGGAGGAGCCAAAGGGGAGGAACAGGCTATTAGTTCACCATGGGATGTAGTCTTTGGAACGTCAGGTATTTTAATGAAGTTATAACTGCACACTCTTAACACATTAATCTCACAAGCTGTCAAAAACAAGCAGATTTCAGAAGTTTGGTATTTAGAAACAACAAGTTTGTCCCCTTTCAGCATTTGGTTACGTATGGTTATATTTCATTGGTGCTCTGGAGTTGCCAACTTTTTTGGGCCAGCAGACACATTTTTAATTTTGACAAAGTACTGTGAGTACAAGTAACAAAATGTCTGTCATGTGATGTCGTAACACAGCGTGGCTGCTGTGGTTATGTGGCATAAAACTAATTTAGAGAGAGTACAGTCATTGCTGCTTCACACACACAGACACACCTGACTCCAGGCAACCTCAGAATGAATGAATGAATCTTTATTTGCGTCAGACATCAGCCATAGCAATAAAAAAAAACAGTAATATACAAAGAATAGAAATAAAAAGTCAATTATATAAAATACATTTTAGGGTTTGAATCAATAGTGAAATAGTGGATATTACTCTAATTGCCCCAGCTAAAAACGTTGCAGCCTTTGCTGTCACCTGCTCGTCTTGATCTGCCAAGAGAAAGGACACTGTGGCAGTGGCTGGGCGACCCGGAATGGACAATAAAAGAGGGATGATAACCTCATTCCTCAAGTCTTTATAAAGAGTGCAAGCCAGAAGGGCATGCACCACCGATTTGGTACTGCCGTTTCCACAGGGACATAAGTGTTTTTCCTGTGGAATCTGTTGGAATCGTCCCTCAAGTATAGCTGAGGGCAATACATTCAATCTTGTGAGAGTAAAAGCGTGTCTATATTTTAGAATTGCTAGGTTATGCAGGTAGGGTGCCAGAGAATTGAAATGGGTAGGTAGAAAATTGTCATACAATGTGAATGCATACAGACTATTATGTGAGACAAGAAATACTTCTAAAGATACAGAGTTTTTACTTCATAACAGTGGCTATGCCCAAGATTTGCTCTTTTGCCCCATCTGTTTGAGACTACTAACCCAAGGAAATAACAAGTGAAATTCAGTTAACTATGCCAGCTGTCTATATTTTATAAGGGATTTTTCTTTTTTGTATACTAATGCCAAAAGCCCAGATAGTCAAGCATAGAAGCAAGCAAGGGGGAAAGAGAGGTTCAAATTCCTCCCAGGTACACATGAGGAACAAAGCAAGGTGTGTGTGCACGAGCTTGAAGCTTGCTGTGGCTTGTTCGCATCATGTTAAACTAAGTTTAGTGTGATGTTTGAACGTTGAACATTTTGTAACTTTCAATTACCATATATCCCCTTTTTATCATGCTTTGTTAAAGTAGCATATTTTACTGCTCTAGAGTTCTTGAACAGAATTTTATATACATAGTTTTGGAGTCTTAGCACTTTATTAATGGTCATTTACATTTCAGCTTTCTGTACCATCCTTTTCTATTTTTATTCAGTGCCACTGAAAGTAAGCAGTGCTAAATGCACTTTTGATTGAAGTGTGAAATGTTCTTGATAGCTCTGAGCCTTTCAGAAAGAAGGCAGCTATGACCCAGGCATTGTGATCTGCATGTATAACATAGATTCCAAAATATATGCAATTTGGTACACAGTTACATCTATTTATAAAAGCATCAGCCAGCGCTGCACAAAAGAGTTCTGCTTAAATTGTGGTGGTGGTACCCTGTACGCCTTTTGATCTCTTTTCCCTATATACAGTTTGCTATTTTGGAAAGACTTTTTATCATTATGATTTTTTTCTTCCTGTTGTGCATATCTGAGAGTTACATTTTGCGTCCTTGAGTTCTTTTGCCCAGTTGTAATATTGAATGGTGATGTCCTTGAACTGTGATACTGTGATAGTGTCTCTTGCTTGCCTCGATGGAGATGTGTGGTGGTGGTAGGGGGAACACTGACCTTTTGTGTAGCTGGACTATAACCTAATGTACAAGGTTAAGAGTCACAGAAACCTATTTTTGCATCTTGGGCCTCCTACCATTGTTATGCAGAAGGTTGCCCACAAGAGAATGTGACCCTCGGGTGGGGAAAGGCTCCCATCCCTGTCCTAGGTAGAAGTATGATTTTAATTCATCACAGATATTTGTGTTGATTTTTTTGTCTTCATATTGTCAGAAAAGTTAAGAAAGGGCTGGTTCATTGCAATATCATAATTTGTATGCACTCTGCTTGCAAGTAAATAACTGAACTTCTAACTGAACTTCAGGGTTGTGGGAGAAAATTGAGGCTGATCCTTTGAACCGGGCAGCATTTTAATAGCAATACTTCAGGTTCATTTCACTTGTAAAAGGGTAATTGAACCCATGCCTGCAATAGTTATAAAACTTTTCTGTGTGCCACTACAATTAACTGTACAACAAATCTATGTAAAGTTCAGCAGACTTTAATTGTTTCTACATTGCCAAGGTCAACAATGAGTAAATCACTTGACAGAGTCGTGCATCATCATACTTCAGGTTTAAGGAGAGTAATTTATTGCAGTGTTACTGTTTTGTGCCATGGTGCAATTGTGTGCCATATCAGTATGTAAATGAGCATTACTGCCTCATTTCTGTAAAAACAGGTTGATTACACTTCTGTGAAATTTCTATAAAATCAAGTTGAGCAGAATCCTTCAAGACTTTCCCTGGAGGTGAATTTAAATTCAACTTGCTTTAATATGTATGCTGATCTTATTCATTGAATTAGTGCCACTGTATTGATAAAGAATCAGGTAATGGAAATATATTAATCACCATTTTGTTAACATAAACTCACCTAAAGCACTTGATAACCAAATAAAATTGAACAATTTGAGCAATCAAGCAACAATATTGATTAAAAATAAGCAACTGACCCCCCCCCCAGCAGTGTTGAATACACTAGATTTTATTTCATGCAGGGAAGCAAAGGCTCTTTGGCATACTGTAACCAGGCCCTAATTTTAGGTTGAAATGTGGTGGAAAGAGAACAGAAGAATGTTACTAACTTTGGATTTTTAAAATCCATCTTCAAATCTCTGCTCAACTATGAAGTCACAGAGCGGCCTTGGGAAAGTTACTGTCTCTGTCTAAACTACCTACCTTCTGTGTTGTGAGGCTAATACAACCTCACATGGCGTCTTGAGTCTCCTAGAGGAAAAGTGAGATGTTAATGACAGCTATTATTTTTATTTTTATTTAGACGCTATCAGTTTGCAGTTTCCCTTGTTTGTGATCCATATCTTTTGTCCAAGAGAGACGGGAGAATGAGAAAGAAGCCCGATTCTCTTTGAGGTGGCAACCTGTGTCAGATTTACAACTTCAGATTATAGTTAGGGCTCACCTAATGGAATGTTATCTACCGTGTTTCTCCTAAAATAAGACGGGCCTTAAAAATAAGCCATGGCAGGCTTTTCATGAGTAGAATAAATATAAGACATACCCCGAAAATAAGCCATACCAGGTAGTGTTGTTAGCAGGTCTGGATGGCGCTTCCGTTACGGTAGAAAAAGGACGATGCCTGTCGGTGCAGCGCGAAGCCCCGACCCAGCAGGACCCAGAGAGAGGTGAAGCCCTGGGACCCGACTAGAGCCTCAACGTGCGCCATGCGAAGCCCCAGCAGGAGCTTTGGCGCGCGCTGTGCGAAGTCTCAGGACCTGGGAGGTCCTGGCAGCAGGCTCAGCGGGCGGCGGGCGAAGCCGCAGGAGCCGGCAGGAGCTTCAGCCGTGCCGCATCTCATCACACGAAGCCGCAGGACCCGGCAGCAGCTGGCAGCAGCCTCAGCCAGCTGCGTGAAGCCCGGGACCCGGCAGCGGGCGGCGCGTGAAGCCGCAGGACCCGGCAGCAGCCGGCAGCAGCCTCAGCCACGCCACGTGAAGCCGTTTGGCCGCGAC